>NC_060173.1:42100280-42400280 GCF_021184085.1 Oncorhynchus gorbuscha | reverse complement strand
TACTTTCATGTACAATGGTATTGCATGATCGTCATTCCAGCTGACATTTTGTGCCCGAGGTTGGGAAGAATATTTGTGAAGTGTTGGGTATGAAATCACTGAGGTGTTCTACTGTCTGTCGGCACACACAGACCCTGGTGCAGACGCGTCTCTGTGTGGCATGGCTGCCACCAGTGCATCAGGCACCAATGCGGTGCGCTACGGCACCATGCGGGAGAACGTACTCAACCTAGAGGTGGTGCTGGCAGATGGATCCATCATCCATACAGCAGGCAGGGGGCGCCGTCCCCGGTAACACTCCCAGACATGTATATATTCATGGTTATATACGTCATTGGTTACACTGCCAGGCCTGAAACAGAAAGTGACAGTTAAAACAGGTTTTAGTGTTTAGCTATTAACAACCTATGTGGTGTTCTTTTTCTGTAATTTCACCAGTAATGAGGACATGTATGACCTTTGACCTTCTCTCGTCTCCGTTAGGAAGACGTCAGCGGGGTACAACCTGACCAACCTGTTTGTGGGTTCAGAGGGCACTCTGGGAGTGATCACGAAGACCACCCTGCGTCTCTACGGGGTGCCAGAAGCCATGGTGTCTGCTGTGTGCACCTTTCCCTCTGTCCAGGCAGCAGTGGACAGCACTGTGCAGGTCCTCCAGACTGGAGTGCCCATCGCACGCATCGGTGAGTAGACAAGGTGGACATTTACTAGTTTAACACAGAACTTACCTCTGCGTTCATTGTTTTCTTACTGTAAGGTGCCTGTCCATCTTAAATTGACATTTACATTACATTTAAGTCATTTAGCAGACGCTCTTATCCAGAGCGACTTACAAATTGGTGCAATCACCTTATGACATCCAGTGGGACAGTCACTTAACAATAGTGCATCTAAAACTTAGGGGGGGTGGGGTGAGAGGGATTACTTAACCTATCCTAGGTATTCCTTAAAGAGGTGGGGTTTCAGGTGTCTCCGGAAGGTGGTGATTGACTCCGCTGTCCTGGCGTCGTGAGGGAGTTTGTTCCACCATTGGGGGCCAGGGCAGCGAACAGTTTTGACTGGGCTGAGCGGGAGCTGTACTTCCTCAGTGGTAGGGAGGCGAGCAGGCCAGAGGTGGATGAACGCAGTGCCCTTGTTTGGGTGTAGGGCCTGATCAGAGCCTGGAGGTACTGAGGTGCCGTTCCCCTCACAGCTCCGTAGGCAAGCACCATGGTCTTGTAGCGGATGCGAGCTTCAACTGGAAGCCAGTGGAGAGAACGGAGGAGCGGGGTGACGTGAGAGAACTTGGGAAGGTTGAACACCAGACGGGCTGCGGCGTTCTGGATGAGTTGAAGGGGTTTAATGGCACAGGCAGGGAGCCCAGCCAACAGCGAGTTGCAGTAATCCAGACGGGAGATGACAAGTGCCTGGATTAGGACCTGCGCCGCTTCCTGTGTGAGGCAGGGTCGTACTCTGCGGATGTTGTAGAGCATGAACCTACAGGAACGGGCCACCGCCTTGATGTTAGTTGAGAACGACAGGGTGTTGTCCAGGATCACGCCAAGGTTCTTGGCGCTCTGGGAGGAGGACACAATGGAGTTGTCAACCGTGATGGCGAGATCATGGAACGGGCAGTCCTTCCCCGGGAGGAAGAGCAGCTCCGTCTTGCCGAGGTTCAGCTTGAGGTGGTGATCCGTCATCCACACTGATATGTCTGCCAGACATGCAGAGATGCGATTCGCCACCTGGTCATCAGAAGGGGGAAAGGAGAAGATTAATTGTGTGTCGTCTGCATAGCAATGATAAGAGAGACCATGTGAGGTTATGACAGAGCCAAGTGACTTGGTGTATAGCGAGAATAGGAGAGGGCCAAGAACAGAGCCCTGGGGGACACCAGTGGTGAGAGCGCGTGGTGAGGAGACAGATTCTCGCCACGCCACCTGGTAGGAGCGACCTGTCAGGTAGGACGCAATCCAAGCGTGGGCCGCGCCGGGAGATGCCCAACTCGGAGAGGGTGGAGAGGAGGATCTGATGGTTCACAGTATCGAAGGCAGCCGATAGATCTAGAAGGATGAGAGCAGAGGGAGAGAGAGTTAGCTTTAGCAGTGCGGAGCGCCTCCGTGATACAGAGGAGAGCAGTCTCAGTTGAATGACTAGTCTTGAAACCTGACTGATTTGGATCAAGAAGGTCATTCAGAGAGAGATAGCGGGAGAGCTGGCCAAGGACGGCACGTTCAAGAGTTTTGGAGAGAAAAGAAAGAAGGGATACTGGTCTGTAATTGTTGACATCGGAGGGATCGAGTGTAGGTTTTTTCAGAAGGGGTGCAACTCTCGCTCTCTTGAAGACGGAAGGGACGTAGCCAACGGTCAGGGATGAGTTGATGAGCGAGGTGAGGTAAGGGAGAAGGTCTCCGGAAATGGTCTGGAGAAGAGAGGAGGGGATAGGGTCAAGCGGGCAGGTTGTTGGGCGGCCGGCCGTCACAAGACGCGAGATTTCATCTGGAGAGAGAGGGGAGAAAGAGGTCAGAGCACAGGGTAGGGCAGTGTGAGCAGAACCAGCGGTGTCGTTTGACTTAGCAAACGAGGATCGGATGTCGTCGACCTTCTTTTCAAAATGGTTGACGAAGTCATCTGCAGAGAGGGAGGAGGGGGGAGGGGGCGGAGGATTCAGGAGGGAGGAGAAGGTGGCAAAGAGCTTCCTAGGGTTGGAGGCAGAAGCTTGGAATTTAGCGTGGTAGAAAGTGGCTTTAGCAGCAGAGACAGAGGAGGAAAATGTAGAGAGGAGGGAGTGAAAGGATGCCAGGTCCGCAGGGAGGCGAGTTTTCCTCCATTTCCGCTCGGCTGCCCGGAGCCCTGTTCTGTGAGCTCGCAATGAGTCATCGAGCCACGGAGCGGGAGGGGAGGACCGAGCCGGCCTGGAGGATAGGGGACATAGAGAGTCAAGGGATGCAGAGAGGGAGGAGAGGAGGGTTGAGGAGGCAGAATCAGGAGATAGGTGGGAGAAGGTTTGAGCGGAGGGAAGAGATGATAGGATGGAAGAGGAGAGAGTAGCGGGGGAGAGAGAGCGAAGGTTGGGACGGCGCGATACCATCCGAGTAGGGGCAGTGTGGGAGGTGTTGGATGAGAGCGAGAGGGAAAAGGATACAAGGCAGTGGTCGGAGACTTGGAGGGGAGTTGCAATGAGGTTAGTGGAAGAACAGCATCTAGTAAAGATGAGGTCGAGCGTATTGCCTGCCTTGTGAGTAGGGGGAAGGTGAGAGGGTGAGGTCAAAAGAGGAGAGGAGTGGAAAGAAGGAGGCAGAGAGGAAAGAGTCAAAGGTAGACGTGGGGAGGTTAAAGTCGCCCAGAACTGTGAGAGGTGAGCCGTCCTCAGGAAAGGAGCTTATCAAGGCATCAAGCTCATTGATGAACTCTCCGAGGGAACCTGGAGGGCGATAAATGATAAGGATGTTAAGCTTGAAAGGGCTAGTAACTGTGACAGCATGGAATTCAAAGGAGGCGATAGACAGATGGGTAAGGGGAGAAAGAGAGAATGACTACTTGGGAGAGATGAGGATCCCGGTGCCACCACCCCGCTGACCAGACGCTCTCGGGGTGTGCGAGAACACGTGGGCGGACGAAGAGAGAGCAGTAGGAGTAGCAGTGTTGTCTGTGGTGATCCATGTTTCCGTCAGGGCCAAGAAGTCGAGGGACTGGAGGGAGGCATGGGCTGAGATGAACTCTGCCTTGTTGACCGCAGATTGGCAGTTCCAGAGGCTACCGGAGACCTGGAACTCCACGTGGGTCGTGCGCGCTGGGACCACCAGAGTAGGGTGGCCGCGGCCACGCGGTGAGGAGCGTTTGTATGGTCTGTGCAGAGAGGAGAGAACAGGGATAAACCGACACATAGTTGACAGGCTACAGAAGAGGCTACGCTAATGCAAAGGAGATTGGAATGACAAGTGGACTACACGTCTCGAATGTTCAGAAAGTTAAGCTACGTAGCAAGAATCTTATTGACTAAAATGATTAAAATGATACAGTACTGCTGAAGTAGGTCAGCTGGCAGTGGGTGCGTTGTTGACACTACACTAATCAAGTCGTTCCGTTGAGTGTAATAGTTTCTGCAGTGTTGCTATTCGGGGCTAGCAGGCTAGCTAGCAGTGTTGTTTACGTTACGTTGCGTTAAAAGAACGACAATAGATGGCTAGCGAACCTAGAAAATCGCTCTAGACTACACAATTATCTTTGATACAAAGACGGCTATGTAGCTAGCTAAGTAGCTAGCTACGATCAAACAAATCAAACCGTTGTACTGTAATGAAAATGAAGTGAAAATGTGATACAACCTGTGAATGCGACCGGGTAGTTGAGTTCTATACAGAAGACGTTGGCTAGCGTTGGCTAGCTGTTGGCTAGCTAGCAGAGTCACCTACGTTAAGGACGACAAATAGCTGGCTAGCTAACCTCGGTAAATTAAGATAATCACTCTAAGACTACACACTCTAAACCTAAACAACACAATTATCTTGGATACGATGATACGATGATACGAAGACAGCAAAGACAGCTATGTAGCTAGCTAACACTACACTGATCAAGTCGTTCAGTTGAGTGTAACAGTTTCTCCAGTGCAGCTAATCAGTGGACGTTAGCTAGCTGGCTAGTGAAGACTACGTTAGGACGGCGAAATACGATAATTACGCAATTATCTTTGATACAAAGACGGCTATGTAGCTAGCTGAGAAGAAATTGCTAAGATAAGACAAATCAAACCGTTGTGATATAATGAAATATAATGAAAAAAGTAATGAAAAAGTTATACTACCCGTTGGAGCGACGTGCAGATGCGACCACTCGCTCCAACCGGAACTATGCATTCTTACTCAGAGTAACCAAGGGCTTTAGACACTAATTGGAGGACCTGATGCTATTTAAAACACTGACCAAATGTTTTTTACCACAATCTTCTCAGTGGAGCTGGAGCCTTGTTCTAATCCAACCATGTCTGTCCTTGCCAGAGTTCCTTGATGATGTGATGATTGACGCCTGTAACAGCTTCAACTCGCTGTCCTACCCCGTGGCCCCCACTCTCTTCCTGGAGTTCCACGGCACTGAGAAGAGTCTGGAGGAGCAGGTTACCGTCACAGGTGTTTTGTTGCTGTACGGTGTTATACTGAATTATACTGAATGTGTGATGTAATTGTACGTTAAGTTAACGTTACTTGCGATAGTTTGCTGTAAATTTGACTTGAGTGAGATTTCTTCTTTATTTGTTGATTGGAAACTGTCCAGAGGAGATCACGCAGGCTAACGGTGGGTCAGACTTTAGCTGGGCACGGGATGCAGAGACCCGCGGGCGCCTGTGGAAGGCACGGCACGATGCCTGGTACGCTGCCCTGGCACTCAGACCGGGCTGCAAGGTAAGTAAGGCTCTGACTCTAATAATTATTGATAAGTAATGTAATCACTTCGGCATTATTGTTTAATGTTGTAACAGAAATGTGCTGACTCCATTTTGGTCCTGCAGGCCTACTCCACAGATGTGTGCGTCCCTCTCTCTCGTCTCCCTCAGATCATTGTGGAAACCAAGGAGGACCTGATGCTAAACGGACTCACAGGTAACGGATAGCTAACAATCAACACAGACTCCCTGGTGGAGCATCACTCAGAGGATACAGTGTTTGTTTATGTTACTGTACATGTTTGTGTGTGACCGGTAGTGTATTGAGGATTCTTTCTCTCCTGAGGTCCGATCGCGGGTCATGTTGGAGATGGAAACTTCCATTGTATAATGGTCATGGACCCCAATGACCAGGATGAGGTCATTAGAGTTCATGAGTTCACTGAGCGACTGGCCAGGTACTGTATGTCTCTCTTTCCTTTCTCCTTTTATCGCCATTAAATCGACCCCTTGTTCCTGACCATTGAACTCCTCTCTTATCCCTGTATTTATAGTTCTCTTTTTCTCTCATGCTGTAGGAGAGCACTGGCCCTGGACGGGACATGTACGGGGGAGCACGGGGTGGGCCTGGGGAAACGAGCGTTGCTCCGAGAGGAGATGGGACCCCTGGCCATCGAGGTCATGCAGGGCCTCAAAGCCACCCTTGATCCCAAGAACCTCATGAATCCTGGGAAGGTTCTGTAGCTGAAGGTACTGTAGCTATGACCTTATCAGAGCACTGAATCAATGAATGTAAAACAATACCTTTGTCTGCCACAGGGTGTCAGGAGTTTGGTATTTTATAGAGTAACTGACTGAGTACCACGGGCAAATTGTGTTATTTTTGCCTGTCCAGTTCCTCAGAATGAACTGCTGCTAATTTAGAAGTTATTACAATGGAACGGTGGCTCGAAATTATTTATTTGCAACAAACCTAATGCAACGTTCTGTGTTTTGTTTCTGTTCAATTGTGTGCCCTGTTGATGTGTACATACTGTATTCAAACTGTAATTGGTCGCTTCTGATTGACAATTAAGTATTTTTAAATAAAAATCCCTCATATTGCCATGGTGTAGTTGTTCTTATGTCTAAAGATTTTCTTACAATCTGATTTGTCAATATTAGCTGATGCCTTCAAATTTGGTGAACAAAGTAACTAAATGATAAGCATTTACACACCATCATTTCATGAGTAGATTTGTCAAACTGAACATTTAGGCCTGAATCTAGTTAAGGAAATTACATGGAAAGACATGTTTATTTAGACTTTTATTATTATATTTATCATTACCCATCCCACAGATTGCACATCAAAATCATGAGACAATTAGTTGATACCTCCAAAACAGGCATCCATTCACATCCTTGGAAAAAAAAGTAATCAAAAGACATTAAAACTAAATAAAGCAAGAAATGTAGGTATGGCCCTTTAGAGCGTTGAGCAGGGCTACAGTTAGCAGGAGACGTTAACTTATATACTTTATATCATAACTGACTAGTAGTCTGTCTCCCCTGTGTCTGAGAAGCTTGGTGGTTGTCTGCTTGCTTAATAAATGGTTTTTGTAGTGCCCTCACGGGTATGAAGCAGATAACCCTGCAAAAATACTATTCTCTACATTTTAATCTAGCACAAATGGAAGAAAAATTTGTTCAGTCTTTTTTTTTTTCCTCACAGAAACACAATTCTGTTATTCTTTATGCATTAAAGGCATTCTGAAGAGTACTGTGAGTTTTCTGACCGATTTGGAAAAACAAATCTTAAATGTGAATAAATAAATTGTAACCCCAGAATAGCTCAGTTGTAACCCCGGAGTAGCTCAGTTGTAACCCCGGAGTAGCTCAGTTGTAACCCCGGAATAGCACTAAAATGTTTGGGTTGATGGGTCCATTACAGTAGGTCAACACAACCAGAGAGGACATTACCTATTTCAGCAGAAAGCATATGTGGCACAGACAGTCTCTTAGGCCAAGATGCATCACACACACACTCTCACATGAACACACTCAAGGCCCCTACAAAGAAATGACTCATTCTGATCAGTGTCCCCATCACAGCAAAAACCTGGTGGACAAAAATAACTACATAGAATATGTCATGTTGATTTTCTGTAACTGTAAACATTAGCGAAATAAAGGGAGAAATGACACATTCACACAGGGAAAATGGACATCTAAATTGTAAACGTTTCAAACACAGACCAACACACAGTATTGTCTCAGACTTCTATTTGACCCTTTAGCAAATCAGGCTCTCACACTACAGAGATCATCATCACCCCAACCACACCACAGGTATGGTGACTGACATCATCCTCACCGCCCCAGCACATAGAAGAACGTAAACCAACGAACCCCAACTGCCCCCTACAACACACAAGCACACATTCACACACCACCAAGCATAAACAATGTACCCCCTCCACACACAGAACAAGTGTAGTTTGACTGGCATCTTCACTGCCCAAACACATAGAGAAGCATCAACTACACACCTGACACCACCCACCCACACACACAAACCTACACAGACAGACCCTGCCTGCCCCACCAATTCGGCATCTCACACACCGCTACTCCACCTCAAAGCGAAGACTAAGAGAAGCACATGTGACTCCAGCTAATGAGTGAGTGGGTGGGTGCTGTAACTATAGTGATTGGGGGGGCTTCTGTCTGATGATCAGACAACGTCCTGGGAGTCGACCTTTCCCTGGCACACAGGGTGCATCCAGCCCGATTCTTCCTCCCCTGTCTCTTCCGGTGAAGGCCATGTGAGGACTGGATCCAGATGCGTGACAGGGAGCGCTAGACTCTGGAGGCAGAATGGAGGGCAGAGCAGGGGGCCAGGGCATGTGGTGGGGCAACTGGCTGGCTGGGGTGGGGTGACAAGCGGCCTGATGTGGCAGTTTGTCTGGAGGGATGGTCAGCCTGGTTGGGCCCGACTGGCAGTCTCTAGGGCTG
This sequence comes from Oncorhynchus gorbuscha, assembly GCF_021184085.1. Classification (NCBI taxonomy): domain Eukaryota; kingdom Metazoa; phylum Chordata; class Actinopteri; order Salmoniformes; family Salmonidae; genus Oncorhynchus; species Oncorhynchus gorbuscha. The sequence goes on along the minus strand of NC_060173.1, from coordinate 42,391,921 downwards.
AAGGGGCAGGGAGGAGGGGCACTCTGTAATGCATGTGGAAGTGACAGTATTGGCTTGATGTTTCTTCTTTTGGTTCAGTTTGCTAGGAATTTTCTTGATAGATCAATTGATTGGTTGTTTTGATTGTTTCATTTTTTTGGTTACTTCAGTATCCAGTTATCCATGGTTGGACCATAAAGTGCCCTGAGAGGTTATAGCCATATAATCAAAGTGGATACACAAAGACAGTTAAGGGTGTTATTTTAAATGTATAATTCACACTTACAGAATGCTATAATTTCATACCGACTAAGAAAGTTTTATTCAGGGTGGTTATACTGTACATGCATGTGTGCGTATGTATGCATTATACAGTGCATTTACACTGAGTATACCAAACATTAGCAACACCTTCCTAGTATTGAGTTGCTCAATTAGTCAAGGCGTGGACTCTACAAGGTGTCAAGTTTTCCACAGGGATGCTGGCCCATGTTGACTCCAAATGTTTCCCACAGTTGTGTCAAGTTGTCTGGATGTCCTTTGGGTGGTGGACCATTCTTGATACACACGGGAAACTGCCGAGCGTGAAAAACACAGCACCGTTGCAGTTGACACACTCAAACCGGTGCGCCTGGCACCTACTACCCCGTTCAAAGGCACTTAAATCGATTTGCCTTGCCCATTCACCCTCTTTAACCAGTCTCCTCCCCTTCATCTACACTGGTTTTAAATAGATTTAACAAGTGACATCAATAAGGGATCATAGCATTCACCTGGTCAGCCTAAGTCATGGAAAGAGGTGTTCATAATGTTTTGTACACTCAGTGTAGACGTTAGTGAGTGAGCTATTTCAAGAGTATGTTCTCATCATATTACTACTACCTAGTTACACCGAGTGAGTGTCCTATTTGTACCATAGTATTCTTGTAAGAATCTCCTGTCCCCAGTCTCCTGTGTGGAAGAGAAGGGATGCTCTCACCTTGAAGGAGTAGTAGTAGCAGCACAGAGGTCAGTCAGTCTGAAGGATGCTCAGGGCAGGACCGATTAATCTCAAACCAGGAGTCTATACAGCTGGGAGAGGAAGAGAGAGGGAAACACAACCATTACATGAATGCACTTATCTCGTTGGCCTCGGTTACGGTATATCACTGAGCCCTAAATGTATTGCCCCACTGCGTATAATTAATCTAGTGGAGTCATTTCAGGCTGGGTAATCTTGTGAGCCTGCGTGTACATTGGGAACGTATTCAGAGCCCTCGACTTTTTCCACATTTTGTTACGTTGCAGCCTTTTTCTAAAATATATATTTTTTATTCTCTCAATCTACACACAATACCTCATCATTACCAAGTGAAAAAAGGTTTTTAGAATGTTTTGTAATTGTCTTTTTAAAAAAATATAGAAATACCTGATTTACATAAGTATTCGGACCCTTTGCTATGACAAATTAAGCTCAGGTGCATCCTGTTTCTATTGATCCTCACTGAGATGTTTCTACAACTTGATTGGATTCCACATGTGGTAAATTCAATTGATTGGACAGTGCATGTCAGAGCAAAAACCAAGCCATGAGGTCAAATGAATTGTCCCTTGAGCTCCGAGACAGGATTGTGTTGAGGCACAGATGTGGGGAAGAGTACAAAAACAATCATTCTTAAATGGAAGAAGTTTGGAACCACCAAGACTCTTCCTAGAGATGTGCCCCTGGTCAAACTGAGCAATCGGTGGAGAAGGGAGGTGACCAAGAACCCAATGGTCACTGACAGAGATTGAGTTCCTCTGTGGAGATGGGAGAACCTTCCAGAATGACAACCATCTATGCAAAACTCCACCAATCAGGCCTTTATGGTAGAATGGCCAGACGGAAGCCACTCCTCAGTGAAAGGCACATTGGCATCCCACTTGGTGTTTGCCAAAAGGCACCAAAAGGACTCTCAGACCATGAGAAACAAGATTCTTTGGTCTAATGAAACCAAGATTGAACACTTTGGCCTGACTGCCAAGCATCACGTCTCGAGTAACCCTGGCACCATCCCTACGGTTAAGCATGGTGGTGGCAGCATCATGCTGTGGGGATGTTTTTCAGGGGCAGGGACTGGGAGACTAGTCAAGATCGAGAGAAAGATGAACAGAGCAAAGTACAGAGAGATCCTTGATGAAAACCTGCTCCAGAGTGCTCAGGCCCTCAGACTAGGGCGAAGGTTCACCTTTGAACAGGACAACGCAGGAGTGGCTTCGGGACAAGTCTGAATGTCCTTGAGTGGCCCAGCCTGAGCCCGGACTTGAACCAGATCGAACATCTCTGGAAAGACCTGATAATAGCTGTGAAGTGATGCTCCCCATCCAACCTGACAGAGCTTGAGAGGATCTGCAGAGAATGGAAGAAACTCCCAAAATACAGGGGTGCCAAGCTTGTAGCGTCATACCAAAGAAGACTCGATACTGTAATAGCTGCCAAAGGTGCTTCAACAAAGTACTGAGTAAAGGGTCGGAATACTTATGTAAATCTGATGTATATATTTTTTTCAATTAGCAATTTAAAAAAAATATATATATGTTTTTGCTTTGTCATTATGGGCTATTGTGTGTAAATTGTTTTTTTCTCCCCCTCATCAATTTACAACATTTTAGAATAAGGCTGTAACGTAACAAAATGTGGAAAAAGTCAAGGAGTCTGACTGAATACTTTCCGAATGCGCTGTACAGTCCGGACCAGGAGTTAAGTCAGAGGGTTCATCAAATGGCATCCTAATTCCCTATGGTGCATGTCTTTTGACCTGAGCCATATGTGCCCTATTCAAAAGTAGTGCACTATCTAGGGGATAGGAGGTCATTTGAGACGCAGCCTGAGAGCGGAGTCGTACCTCACCTTTTGTGATAGATGCAGAGACAAGGCAGTCTGGCGATGGTGTCTCCTTGCTGCAGCTCCTCCAGACAGATCACACATTCCCCGGCATCCCTTGCTAGCACGTCATCTGTGACACACACAAACACATGCAGGCGCACACACACAAAAGAAAGCAAGACAACGGTGAGTGGCAATGACACATCACATCGTACCAAATATGAAAAACAAAGACAGTGTGTCACTGCCACAAGAACAAAACTAAATTCAGTAAAAAACTGGAGACTATTCCAGTAAAGCAACAATAGAACAGATACACCAGAATAGAACAGAGCAAAATAAACACAGCTGTGCACTCTGCTATTCAGGTGGAAGAGCATCCAGTCAGTGCGTCAGAGGAGAGGGAGGACTAGGCCTTGTCTGGTTGCTGCTGTGTAAAACAAACAGCAGGGGGCAGCATTGAGCACAGTCTGGTCTAGACCAACACAACCAGAGAAGAAGAGGTGAAGCAAGAGGGTCCACTGCTGTCAAAATCTGTCCACGCGGGAATACAGTGATAAGCAGACCGATAAGCAGACCGCCTGCCTACCCGCCTTTTGGGACAACGACTCCTATTTTTAGGGCAGAGACACAGTATCTCTAACAACTCACTGATGCAGGGTTTTACTGACTTACACCGGGCCAACACATCGTTTGGCTTCTAGACCCAACATGGCTCACAGTTACTGTCTCTGTGCACAGTCAGACGGTATACGAACCAGAAGACTGTGTGTGTGTCTGTTACTGGAAACATCCAGCCATTTGTTCAGCAAGGTAATGATCTGCAGGATAGAACACGGTAGCTCATACCCCAACAGTGAGTCACTGAAACACATTTCACAACAGCCATTGTTCTTAGAATAAAGACATTGTGGATTCCAGTAAAACCTAGTTTAAATTTGACAGGAAATGCTGCAGTGCCAGAACAGAGTAGGACACCAGACCACATCCTGTTACAGCAACTCAATACTTTCCCTGGAAACACCAGTGTGTGTGCGCGTGCGTGCGTGCGCAAGCACGCATCGTTCTTGTCATGACTGTTTTGTTTGAGTGAGAGTGGGGTTTTAGAACAAAGGGTAGACTTAAACAATAAGGCCCAAGGGGGTGTGGTGTATGGCCAATATATCATGGCTAAGGGCTGTTATTAGGCACAACGTGAAGCAGAGTGCCTTATTGCTTTTATAAACTGGTTACCAACATACACTGAGTATACCAAACATTAGGAACACCTTCCTAATATTGAGTATCAAAGGCTTTCCACCGGGATGCTGGTCCATGTTGACTCCAATGCTTCCCACAGTTGTGTCAAGTTGGCTGAATGTCCTTTGGGTGGTGGACCATTCTTGATACACACGGGAAACTGTTTATTTTTTTTAACTCAGCAGCATTGCTGTTCTTGACACAAACCTGTGCACCTGGCACCTACTACCATACCCTATTCAAAGCCACTTTTCTTTGTATTGCCCATTCACCCTCTGAATGTCACACATACACAATCCATGTCTCAATTGTTTCAAGACTTAAAAATCCTTCTTTAACCCGTCTCTCCCCCTTCATGTACACTGATTGAAGTGTAATTAACAAGTGACATCAATAAAGGATCATCGCTTTCACCTGGTTGGTCTATGCCAGTGAAAGAACAGTAAACAAGTATGTTTGTGTCATACCCGTGGTATATTATCTGATATACACATTCTGTTTTAGCCAATCAGCATCACAGACCCAAACTACCCAGTTTATAAAACGGGATGGTGAGGTGGACGTGATGCACTGAACCTCTGGTAGTCCATTCAAAGCATTTAAGGAAGTGAAGGTTATATTTTTAAATGACCCTAAATGAAATGTTTGGTTAGGTTTGAGCACTGGGTGAAAACAGTATTAGAACAAAGGAAAGCGGGGGGGAGGAGGGATGAGAGACGAGGGAGGGAATGTGGGGAAGCTAAGGTGAAGGGAGGAGAAGACAGCGTGAGATGGAGTGAGAGACAGACAGAAGACATATGCTCTGAATGTAAATCAGCTTAGCTAGCTGCCCAGTCCCGTCAACCCTCTGCCTCCCCCTCTCTCCCCCCCACCTCCCACCCCCTCTCCTCCAACATCCTCAATCTCCAAAACTGGTCCTCAGTAAATTTATACACAGCTGTTCCCTTTCCACACCCTTGCAGATAGAACAATAAGCACCCCCTCCTCCTCCCCCCGTCCTCACCTCCTGCTCCTTAGCTTGTTATCCTCTTAGGAGCTATGGCATCAGCGGCTCGCTTCGCATTATGCCAGCCAGCCAGAGGGAGGGAGTGTTTTTGTGCATGCAATGTTGTGTACATGGGGGGGGGATTTAGGTCTAGGTCTTCACACTGCAAAGTACAGTGCAGTATGTGTCTATATATTTGCGTCTGTGGGTATGCATTATTATTTGTGTGAAGTTTGTTAGGTCTTATGTTTTATGCTTATGTATGCGTGTGGGTTTTCTAGGAATCTAGGGGTGTTTGAGTGAGTGACTGAATGTGACACTGTTTTAGTAGAAATGTTAAGTTGGAGATTGAAGGATAGGTGAAGCCAGTCCACGTCAGCTGACCACAGTCTTTTTTGGGCTACGACATTGCATGATGATATTTTAATACCTGTGGTTAAATATAGCCCTTGCAGAGAGAGGAGAGTTGGTGAGAGAGAGGAGAGAGAAAGAGTTTGGCTTTTACAGCACAGGTGATAGCTGCCTGCTAGTCTGGAGGACACACAGAGACAGACAGGGAAGTAAGCCATGCTTGAGAAAGCCATAAAATAAAAAGTACTTTAATCCTATTTGATGTGTTTGGGAAGAATGCCAAATCTCTGTTGGCAATATACTGTATGCAAATGACACTGAGTGGGAAAGGAGTTTATCTGTGAAATAAACATGAATAATTCAATAACGTCAAGATATTACACTGTCTCTTACAGTTGATGGCGGACGGTGCTGTTTTTGACCAATATTAATGCACTTATATATATGTCTGTATTAGCTGGGTGTCACCACCCCTATGTTAATCTCCTATAAGGATCAATACTGGCTGGGGTGGGCAGGAGTTCACAGGTATAAGCACCATTAAAGACCACTGGGTAAACCACACAAATAATGTGTGGCATTTCTAACCAGTAACCAATATCACAATGTCAATCTGGCTGGCCAGATACCCACACACTGTATGGGTCCTCTATGTCATTATAATAGACACACACACACAACTCTCTAGCTGCTCCACAAACAGAAACAGTCAGAATGCAGACAGACACACATTTATCACTGCCACTGCGGACAGGGTGTGTGTGTGTGTGTGTGTGTGTGAGGTACATTGGCCATGCAGAGAGATCTGCTGATGTGTGACAGGAAGCGGGCCCAGCTGATTGACAATGGGCCACAGAGCATTCTGGGAAATAAGATAAGCCGCAGCCCTGTCCCTATGTGTCACTAACTCAGGGGATTGCAGAGCGAGAAAGGGGGGGGGGGGGACAGAGAGGAAGAGATGGAGAGAGAAAGCAAATGTGTCAGAAATCAAATTTGAAAGGACAGTTGAAAAACAACCCCAAAAAAATGAGAGATTTCTCCTCTTACTCTTTATCAGCCATCTCTGTATCACACTCCAGACTCTTCCATCCTTCTCAGTCACTCTCTGTACTATTCCATCCATCCCAGTCAGTTTAGCTCTACTTTTGCTGCTCACTATCAAGCCAGGCAACCTGGGCTACTATTGCCGGATACCAAGCACGCTAAGCAGTTAGCCCTTGTTTTAGGACCACCGATTTCCAGAGGTTTCTACTGCTGGCGTCTCTCATTTCACAGAGTGAATAGCGTGCTCGTCCTACTATCATTACTATCATGCCTCCGAAAAAAGGCAAGGACCACATCTCTGCTGGACAGGTACGTGAACTCTTGGAAAAGCTGAAAGTTTTCTATACAGAAATGATACTTCAGCAGGAAAAGAACTGTAAAAGCTTCATACAAATGATCATGGAGTCGACCAACAAACAGCTGGACGACCTGACTAAAGATGTACAAGACATTAAAACACGCCTTCAGTTCACACAGAAGGATGTGAATGAAGACACACTTGAAGATACACTTTCCAGAAACGGTTCCTCGATGCGGAATGAAATCACCACAGTCAGGGAGGGCCTCCAGAACCTGTCTGGGAAGGCAGAATGAAATCACCACAGTCAGGGAGGGCCTCCAGAACCTGTCTGGGAAGGCAGAATGAAATCACCACAGTCAGGGAGGGCCTCCAGAACCTGTCTGGGAAGGCAGAATGAAATCACCACAGTCAGGGAGGGCCTCCAGAACCTGTCTGGGAAGGCAGAATGAAATCACCACAGTCAGGGAGGGCCTCCAGAACCTGTCTGGGAAGGCAGAATGAAATCACCACAGTCAGGGAGGGAACCTCCAGAACATGTCTGGGAAGGCAGAATGAAATCACCACAGTCAGGGAGGGCCTCCAGAACCTGTCTGGGAAGGCAGAATGAAATCACCACAGTCAGGGAGGGCCTCCAGAACCTGTCTGGGAAGGCAGAATGAAATCACCACAGTCAGGGAGGGCCTCCAGAACCTGTCTGGGAAGGCTGATTACCTGGATGGACATTCGAGGAGAAATAATCTCGTAATAGATGTTATCCAGGAGAGCCAAAGTGAGACATGGGCTGAATCAGAGGACAATGTTTGAAAGCTGTTTACTGAGGAGCTAAAACTGGATCAACAGGTAGAGCTGGAACGTGCTCACCGGTCTGGGAATCCAGGGGGCACTGGTGGTGCAAATGGAACCAGACCCAGGACAATTGTAGTGAAATTCCTCAGTTTTAAAGATAAACATGCAGTCCTTGAAAATGCCAAACGTCTTAAAGAGTCCTTCGTCTTCATCAATGAGGGTTTCTCAGATGCAGTCTGTCAAAGAAGAAAGGAACTAATACCAGCCATGAAGGCTGCAAGAGAACGAGGTGACATAGCATATCTGAGGTATGACAAACTGATTGTTCACCTCAGTTAACTCCCAAGGAGTTAGGAGGAGCAACAGACAAGTCATTCCAGCTCCACACACACATCTCAGATTCCAACTGCTGATTCATGTTTGGACATATAAATACTGTGCATCTACCAAAGAAAGGTCTGTTGATTGCGCACTTGAATATATGCAGTTCAAGGAACAAAATTCATGAAATATGCTGTCTAGTGCAGTCAAACAATATTCATGTATTGGCAATAACAGAGACTCACATGGACTCTTCTCTTGAGGATGCTGAGATCTCTATACCTGGATATAATTTGTTCAGGAGGGACTGAAATAGATATGGGGGCGCAGTTGCAGTTTACATCCAGAGTCATATTCCAGCAAAACAACGTAAAGACTTCATGTTGAATGGATTAGAGGTGCTACGGGTACAGGTGGATTTTCCACATTTGAACCTAAACTAGTTGGTTGCTACTATAGGCCACCTGGTGCTGATGTGAAATATATTGATGTAATTTGCAAAATGTTGGACAAGGTAGCTGATGAAAACAGGGAAATATATTTTGGGGGTAGATATAAATATTGATTTTTTTAACACCAACTGTCCAATGAGAAAGAAACGTATTTCTGTTGCCAATGTACAGTTGAAGTCAGAAGTTTACATACACCTTAGCCAAATACATTTAAACACAGTTTTTCACAATCCCTGACATTTAATCCTAGTAAAAATGCACTCTCTTATGTCAGTTAGGATCACCACTTAATATTAAGAGTGTGAAATGTCAGAATAATAGTAGAGATAATGATTTATTCAGCTTTTATTTTTCATCACATTCCCAGTGGGTCAGAAGTTTACATACACTCAATTAGTATTTGGTAGCATTGCCTTTCAATTGTTTAACTTGGGTCAGACATTTCGGGTAGCCTTCCACAAGCTTCCCACAATAAAGTTGGGTGAATTTTGGCCCATTCCTCCTGACAGAGCTGGTGTAACTGAGTCAGGTTTGTAGGCCTCCTTGCTCGCACACGCTTTTTCAGTTCGGACCACAAATTTTCTATGGGATTGAGGTCAGGGCTTTGTGATAGTAACTCCAATACCCTGACTTCGTTGTCCTTATGCCGTTTGCCACAACTTTGGAAGTATGCTTGAGGTTGTTGTCCATTTGGAAGACCCATTTGCGACCAAGCTTTAACTTCCTGACTGATGTCTTGAGATATTGCTTCAATATATCCACAATTTTCCTTTCTCATGATGCCATTTGTTTTGTGAAGTGCACCAGTCCCTCTTGCAACAAAGCACCCACACAACATGATGCTGCCACCCCTGTGCTTCACGGTTGGGATAGTGTTCTTCGACTTGCAAGCCTCCTCATTTTTCCTCCAAACATAACAATGGTTGTTATGGCCAAACAGTTCTATTTTTGTTTCATCAGACCAGAGGACATTTCTCCAAAAAGCATGATCTTTGTCCACACGTGCAGTTGCAAACCGTAGTCTGGCTTTTTTATGGTGGTTTTGGAGCAGTGGCTTCTTCCTTGCTGAGCAGCCTTTCAAGTTATGTTGATATAGGACTCGTTTTACTGTCGATATAGATACTTTTGTACCCGTTTCCTCCAGCATCTTCACAGGATCCTTTGCTGTTGTTCTGGGATTGATTTGCACTTTTCGCACCAAAGTACCTTCATCTCTAGGAGACAGAACACGTCTCCTCCCTGAGCGGTATGACGGCTGCGTGGTCCCATGGTGTTTATACTTGCGTAATATTATTTGTACAGATGAACGTGGTACCTTCAGGTGTTTGGAAATTGCTCCCAAGGATGAACCAGAGTTATGGAGGTCTACAATTTTTTTTCTGAGTTCTTGGCAGATTTCCACATAATGTCAAGCAAAGAGGCAATGAGTTTGAAGGTAGGCCTTGAAATACATCCACAGGTACACCTCCATTTGACTCAAATGATGTCAATTAGCCTATCAGAAGCTTCTAAAACCATGACATCATTTTCTGGAATATTCCAAGCTGTTTAAAGGCACACTCAACTTAGTGTATGTAAACTTCTGACCCACTGGAATTGTGATACATAGAATTATAAGTGAAATCTGTCTGTAAACAATTGTGGGAAAATAACTTGTGTCATGCACAAAGTAGATGTCTTAACCGACTTGCCAAAACTAGTTTGTTAACAAGAAATTTGTGGAGTGGTTGAAAAATGAGTTTTAATGACTCCAACCTAAGTGTATGTAAACTTCCGACTTCAACTGTATGTAACCTGACCCAAGTTATGACATTACCAACCAGAACGTTCACTAATAGGTCTGGTATCACATCATCAACTTGTATCGATCACATTTTTACTAACATGGCTGAACATTGTTCTAATGCTGTATCAGTGGCACTAGGTTGCAGTGATCATAACTTGATTGCACTCACTAGGAAAACTAAAATACCAAAATCTGGCCCTAAGATAATCTACCTCAGGTCCTACAGAGGGTTCAGGACTCATTTGTGGATGAGATTAAAAATGTGCAACGGTTAGAAGTATGTAGTAAGGATGATCCTGAAAATGTCACTTAAGTTTATGAAATCATTTATGGTTATAGTTGATAAGTACGCCCCTTTAAGAAAATGCACTGTGAGGTCAAACGGTGCCCCGTGGATTGATGATGAGAAATGTAATGATTCAATGTTATGATGCCAAAAAAGTAGCAGATAAATGTGGCACTCTGTTTGATAAACAAAGTTATTGTAAATTAAGAAATCTTGTGACCAAGCTAAACAAAGGAAAGAAGAAGGGATTCGATAAGCACAAAATTGATGAAGGGTGATGGGAAAAAGCTGTGGGGAACGTTCAACACTTATGGGTAGGAATTCAAACATGTTCGCCTTTTTTGTTGAATCAGAGGGTAAATTTATTACAAAACCACATGACATCGCAAACTACTTTAATTAATATTTTACGGGCAAAGTGGACAAGTTGAGGAATGCTATGATTCCAACTGATGGCTCAGTGGCATATACCCTTATAAAAGATTGTATGATGAAGGAAAGGCAATGCATGTTCGAATTTCATCAAGTAGAAAGTGAAGAGGTAGAAAGGATGCTGCTGTCTCTTTCAGATGACAAGTCACCTGGTACAGATAATCTTGACGCCAGATTGCTTAGAGCTACAGCTAGCCAAATATCTACCCCAATCTCTTATATTTTGAATAAGTGCTTGATGTAGTGGGTGTGCCCAGAAGTCTGGAAAGAGTCAAAGGTTATTCCACTACCTAAGGATTTAAAAAAATCTGCATTCACTGGTCCTAATAGTCGTCCTATAAGTTTGCTGCCTGAGTTAAGTTAATTTTATCTGTACAAATCAAGGATTATTTCTAATGTAGTGATCTAATAACGGGTTTCCAGCATGTGTACAAAGAAGGGCATTCTACGAGTACGCCCTTAGCACAAATGACAGATTATTGGTTAGAGAGTATGGATGACAGGAAGTTAGTTGGTGTTGTGTTGCTAGATTTCAGTGCTGCTTTTGATGTAATTGATCATGAACTGTTACTAGGTAAACTCAAATGTTATGGTTTTAAGTCTGCAGCTCTATCCTAGATGGAAAGCTATCTATCCAGGAGAAGGCAAAAATGGTTATTTAATGGTAGCTTTTCAAACAATAAATATATACACTGTGGTGTTCCTCAAGGAAGTAGCCCAGGCCAATTTTTCATGACCTTCTGAGATGAACAAAGCAAGAATGGTCATGTATGCTGATGACTCCACAATGTATAGCGCAGCATCAGAATGTAATGAGCTAACAGATGTACTGAGCAGTGAACCAAGAATGGTGTCTGAGTGGGTTGATATGAACAAATTGTCACACTTCGAGTCCTGTCCAGTTCTATGGTCATCTGCAGCAAAGAAAGATATAAAACATCTCCAAATCACTCAAAACAGGGCTGGTAGATTATCTCTTCATTGATCTAGCTCAGTAGCTCAGTAGCTCAGTTGGTAGAGCATGGCGCTTGTAACGCCAGGGTAGTGGGTTCGATCCCCGGGACCACCCATACATAGAATGTATGCACACATGACTGTAAGTCGCTTTGGATAAAAGCGTCTGCTAAATAGCATATATTATTATTATTATTATTATCTAACCATATGAATATTATCCAAATGCATCAGAATCTCTCATGGCTTCATGTTAAAAACAAATTACAATCTAGTCTTCTGATTTTCTTTAGGAATGTTATATTTACATTTTTTTTTAAACAACAGTATTTTTCAGTCCAGTTAGTACATACTAGCAACACACATAACCACCAAACCAGACAGGCAAATTCAGGGCAGCTAAAACAACCCAAGCCAAGGAGAAATCGCCTTAAGAAATACAGTTTTATATAGAGACATAGCTGAATGGAACAATTTACCAATCCATATTTCTCAGGAAAAATGTAAATCCACCTTCAAGAAGAAGAAAAAAAACATCTAATGCGATAGATCACATGACTGGATGGCAAATAGATAGCATCAACTGAATGTTAAATGTGTTTCCTGTCAGGTATTTTAATGATCTGTATTGTCTACTTGTTGAAAGTCTTGATTGTGGTTGTTTGTAATGTCTTGTTAATTGGTGTTGGACCCCAAGAGGATTAGAACAGTGTTACGGCGTTAGCTAATGAGGATCCTAATAAAAATTACAATCTCAATCTTTTTCTACCCCCATTCCTTTTCAGCCCCTCATCTAGCTCCTTCTCCGTCCTGACAGACCTGGCTTTAAATGAGCCCCAGAAAGCAGACTGGTCATACGTGACATGCAGCCCACAGGGTCACCTTCAGCCCCAGACCGGAACGGAAAGTGCTCACTCAAACAGGTAGCAGTCAGTCAATCACAGGGGTGACCAAGGCTGCAGGCAGCCATCTCAGCTAGTCACGCTGTCACTCAAACAACCTGGAGCCAGGCCAGCACACATGGTCACGGGAAAAGAACAGCAGACAAGTACCCATAATGCCCTGGAAAGCTAATTGTATACCTGAATCGACTCGGAATGTATATCTGGCTTGACTGCCTGAACATACTTATATGTGCCTAGCTGACACTCTGAACATTTAACTGTCTCTCCCACAATCGGAGCATACTGATTACACATGAACCAAAACCAATTACAGAGCTCATGGCATACATACACTATCTCTGTGTATGGCTACTGTATGGTGCATGTAGATCAGGTTTTTCTTGTTTAGATACTGTGATTACTTAAGTACAAGCAGCTCAAGCCATTGTTATAGAATTCTAATTATATTTCTATGGCTACAGTCTGCAATGGACAATCCTGAACTCTCATATCGAGGCATGTTCACAGACAGACAGTAGTAATATGGAGAGAATCGATGGAGGGAATAACACTCGCCGTGACCCCCCAGCTCTGGTGCTAGAGAGACGGCTCATATAAAGTTCACGTCTACATTCCCACAGTCACAGCCAACATCGACATAGTAAGAGATAGGGGGGAGAGAGCATCATAGGAGACGGTGATGAGAGGCTATGTGAGCAAGAGAGAGAAGGCTAATGAGAAGAATGCAAAGATTCAGAGGAGGAAAAGTGACAAACAAGAGGGGAGAGAAGAGATCAAGAGCAGGATATAGGGTCTGGGGAGAGGTAGAGGAAGTGTGTCTCACCATTATAGGACAGGCGGGGCTTGCTTAGACACATGATGAAGTGCACCTCCATCTCATTGGACGCCACAGACTTGGAGCAGACAGGACACTTGAACCCTGTGGAGAACGAGGTTAGACCTTAGTATATACACACACAAGTTACACTGGCGCTCAAAGCAACCATCCAATTTACAACAGTGAATAAGTGAAACTAATTATCTTAGATTATTACAAACCAATGTTCCAAACTAAAATAGGGGCACCACAAACATTGGCATCAACCATGTAGTCACACTGAATCACTCGGTCTGTCTTTTCTAGTCAGCCCCCTTTGCATGACAATGTGATACAGACCTGTCCCCTATTAATCATGTAATACAACACTTATCATCTGTAAAAATGTTGAATCTTCACCTGCATATGGAAAGGGACTGCAGATGGAAATGAGCTGTGTTGCAAAATCTGGTGAGATATACAGTATGTTGTCCCTGACGAATAAACTAAACTCTTTTTCAAACTGTGTTGATACAAATCTGGCACATAGAGTGAGTCATTAATCACATACTGTATATCCCATCCCAAATAGCAGACATGACTTACTGCAAAGCCCTATTTTAGCTATCTCCCTTACGATGTTTGGTTTCAGCTTTGTGCATACAACAGCATTAGCAAAGCAAATAGCAGGAGATTACATCAATTCCTGGCGTCGCTCTCTATCCAGCCACGGGTTGAGTTTTGCATCATGAGCTCTCAATACTGCTTAAACACAGACACTATTAGTGTTCAGCTGGCTGCATCCAACACTTTAAAATGTACACAGCAACCATAAAACAGACACCAGGGTAGTGTCCCAAATGGCACCCTTCCCCTATATCGTGCACTACTTTGGAATATAGGGTCTCGTTTGGGACGCAACCCAGTAGTGTTTAGCTGGCTGCTGCACCAAACCCTTTACGTTTATTTACACAGTTACCATGCCAGATCCCACAGCGCTGGTCTGGACTTGCCAGTGTTTTAATACACAATAGCAGGCCATTATCACGTTGGCCATGAAACCACTCAGTACAGCGACCACGCTGTGCTGTGTGTGCATGGCCAGAAATGAGCTCAGCCGTGCCAAAATCAGTGTGCTTTTGGTAGAATTATAACTATGCACTCATGAAGATGTTGCTATCAATTTAATACTGGTAGCATATGACCGAGTTATTCTTCAATCCTAGTTAGTTATTCATGTAATGTTTTAGAAATGGTACATGGGACAGCAGTGGGCAGAATGTGTCCTTCCGTATTTTCTCTTTACTCAGTAGAGGGAAGGACAGCATAAATGTGTCAGTGATGGGATTCGTAACCTTATTGCCCATGGACAATATGTGCTTGGGAGACTGCAGAACTACCGCTATGCCACGCTACTGCACCGGAATGTGTGTTTAGTGTTAAGTCAGGGTCTAAACTCTTTCTATGGAGGCTTGTCTGGTTTCTATGAGTCTGTCTGGGATTTACCTAAAGAGCATAAAGCATTAAGCAGACGGACTACCACAGTCGGGAGAAGAGTTGGAGAGATGAAGAAAAGCTGTAGAGTTCGAGGTAAGAGAGTAGCTTGGAAGATACGTTTGACAAAGGGATGAAGGTGGGATTGATAGACAGAGGGAGGGAGAAACTAAGAAGGGAAGTAAATGTAGTCAGTAAACCAGGGCCCCCTCCCCACCCACCAGCCCCCCACGGCAGCTGACCCACTTTTCCCCTGGCTGCTATTTTCAGCCCCTCCTTAGGGACAGATGGAGAGGGGGATGGAAGACATTTGAGAGGAAAAAAAGCGAGGTGCAGGAGGACTTCATAAGAGAGATGCTCTGCAGAGGTTGGATGGACCTGATGGACAGAGAAAGGCCATGAATCCCCTGCCAGAAGGCAAGAGGCCAGAGAGGCCCTGTCTGTAAATGGCAAAGCAGACATTATATGGCAGCATCTCTATGACCATTCCAATGATCAAAGAAGTGTTCAAACAGAGTTCCCTTGACAACACTGTGGACCGTTTATCCTCATCATGGAATGGAAACAATGCTAATTTACCCTTCCCTTTCTTGTTCAGACTTTCGGCCATTTTCTCTCACTGAATATAAGTGTGTGTGTGTCCATCCACTGAGGCGACATCAGCCTCTGAGAACATACTGTAACTGAGAAATAGCACTCTAGTGTGAGGTCAAATAGGGGCAAAAGAAAATCACAAGACTGCATCAAAACATAAGCAAACAAAGATATTCCCCACAGTGAACACAGTGTGTGTCATGAACACAGAGCTGGCCCTTCATCAAACCACACATACAAGACATACTTCATACTGGCAGAGAGAGCACAAATAATCAACACAAACAAATGTACCTGCATGAAGCTAAGACTAACCACCACACCATAAGGGAAGGGCGGCTTATAATAATGGCCGGAACGGAGCGAATGGAATAGCGTCGCTGTATTTGAAACCATTCCACTCCAACCATTACCATGAGTCCGTCCACCCCAATTAAGGTGACACCAATCTCCTGTGGTATATGTACATATCTACCTCTATCAACTTTGTACTGGTACCCCGTGTACACAGCCAAGTTATCGTTATTCCTTGTGTATTTATTCCTTGTGTCATTATCTTTCTATTATTTCTGTTTTTCTCTCTGCATTGTTGGGACCCGTAGGCACTTCACTGTTACTCTACCTGTTGTTTACGAAGAGTGTGACAAATAAAATGGTATTTTGTTTGATAGTCTTACTAGGTAATAATACAGCCACTGTATACCTACCCTGAACAATGTCGAGTACAGATGTCACACAACTGTATAGATATCAAGCCATTGTTAAAGTAACTATGGAGTGGGCATGCTAAGCCCAAGATGACCAGCGCGCTGCCCCCATGTTCCTGTAGGTGAAATAGAGCCGTCACACTGCGCTTCTGTTAAAGTGTCCCAAGGCGCCTCTCGACAAAGCCGACACTTTTCTCAAGCCGAGCCGACTGACTCAATCTCTGCTTCATGCATTTTTCATGATACCGCTGCAGTCCAGCCCCATTCGCCATCGTCAATGACAACGAATTCAAAACCTTACAAAAATACCTATGTCTCGGAAGCTCATAAAATGCCCATGACTGGCCACCAGCAATATGATAGCTTCCTTCCTCAGGATCATTACCCTCTCGATACCTAACCCCTCCTCTCCCTGTGTGTGAGAGAAGAAAAACCATCTCCTTTTTTAGATGATGTCAAACTGCATTTACCCTTCTTCAGAAGCACTTCAAATGTGAATTACTGCGATTTAAGGTAAAATTGTAAACATTAGGCATAAGAAATGGATCACTTAAACCACCAAACAAAAAAAAGACGTAGATAGACAGGATCAGCACCCTAAATGACTTTAGATCAAATTAACGGTTAGGTTAATTGTTTTGTAAACCACACTCCGACTGAATCAATACATTGTTGTGACAAGTGTATTCAACCGTCACATAAATATCTAGGCTCTAGGCCAGGTTGAAACGGAAGACTGAAAAACACAAAAAGGTTTTGGATAAATGCTACTATTTGCAAATAACAGTTAACTGCTGATGGTAAGGCAAGGCCATGCATCTGACACAATATTTCACTCATGTGGCACAAACATCACTGCATAAGCACAGTTAAAATACCTCAGAATAATTTCCTCCACACGGGTCTTTTGGGGGCCATAAGTGAGATTTGGTTGGGGGGCCCCTCACGTCACAATAACACTTTAGTGGCCCCCCTCTTGATGGTGGAGAGAAAACTGAAGTTTTAAAGTTAATTTCCTGCAATTCTACACATTTTGTCATGGGGCGTAGAGAACATGTTGCAGTTTTATAAAAAAATGTCATGCAATTCTAGGGCACAGACAAAATGTGCACTTTTACAGCTAATTTCCTGCAAATCTACCTATTTTTCCATGGGATTGAGAGAGATTTTTGCCATTTTAAAGCTGGGGAAAATCAGGAGCTGAGACAAAACGCTAGTTGACTTGACAAACAAGACGAACTGGCAAAAGACAAACAGAGAACACAGGTATAAGTACCCAGGGGATAATGGGGAAGATGGGCGACACCTGGAGGGGGGTGGAGACAAGCACAAGGACAGGTGAAATAGATAAGATATGCATCTGCTGGTCACAGATACCTTAAATAAAAAGTAGGGTGTGGATCAGAACACCAGTCCATATCTGGTGTGACCAACATTTGCCTCTTGCAGCGTGACACATCTCCTTTGCATAGAGTTGATCAGGCTGTCAATTGTGGCCTGTGGAATATTGTCATTCCACAGGCCACAGGCTTGTCTCCACTTACCTCCAGGTGTCACCAATCTTCCCCATTATCCCCTGGGTAATTATACCTGTGTGCTCGGTTTGTCTGTTGCCAATTCGCCTTGTTTGTCAAATCAACAAGCATTTTGTATGCACTCCTCTTCAATGGCTGAGATGTTGCTGAATAATGGCAGGAACTGGAACAGGATGTCATACACGTTGATCCAGAGCATCCCAAACAGGCTCAAATGGGTGACATGTCTGGTAAGTATGCAGGCCATGGAAGAACTGGGACATTTTCAGCTTCCAGGAATTGTGTACAGTTCCTTGCGACATGGGGCTGTGCATTATCATGCTGAAATATAAGGTGATGTCGGTGGATGAATGGCATGACACTGGGCCTCAGGATCTCATCACTGTATCTCTGTGCATTCAAATTGCCATTGATAAATGCAATTGTGTTTGTTGTCCGTTGCTTATGCCTGCCAATACCATAACCCCTGTTCACAACATTGACATGAGCAAACCGCTCGCCCACACGACGCCGTACACGCTCTGCAATCTGCCCAGTACAGTTGAAACAGGGATTCATCCGTGAAGAACACGCTTCTTCAGCATGCCAGTGGCCATCGAAGGTGAACATTTGCCCACTGAAGTGGGTTACGACGCCAAACTGCAGACCCTGGTTAGGTCGACAGTTTGTGCAGAAATTATTTTTGTGTGCAAACCCCAGTTTCATCAGCTGTCCAGATGGCTGGTCTCAGACGATCCTGGAGGTGAAGAAGCCAGATGTGGAGGTCCTGGGCTGAAGTGGTTATACGTGGTCTGCGGTCGTAAGGCCTGTTGGACATACTGCCAAATTCTTTAAAATGTTGGAAGCAGCTTAAGGTAGAGAAATTAACCTTAAATTATCTGGCAACAGCTCTGGTGAACATTCCTGCAGTCAGCATGTCAATTACACGCTCCCTCAAAACTTGTGGCATTGTGTTGTGTGACATAAGTGCACATTTTAGAGTGGCCTTTTACTGTCCCCAGCACAAGGAGCACCTGTGTAATGATCATGCTGTTTAATCAGCTTCTTGATATGCCACACTTGTCAGGTGGATGGACTATCTTCGCAAATAAAAAATGTTGAGAGAAATAAGCTTTTGGGTGTATGGAAAATTTCAGGGATCTTTTATTTCAGCTCATGAAACCAACACTTTACATGTTGCGTGTATATTTTTGTTCCGTGTACTGTATATTATTTTTATTTTTTCACTTGGGGGCCTCCTAGCGACCACTTATGCCTGGAACCGGCCCTGCCTCCACAAGCCAAAACTGTGAGCCAGATGAACACTAACTTGGAAAGATCTGGTTTTGAATTAATAAAGTATACATTTTCAGTTTCCAAATGTTCTGAAGACCATCATGACACACTCACCCAAAGCCAACAAACTATTTTAATTAATTGTAGCAATTCACATAGACAAATGTTTGGCTTCTACCTTGAACTTGTATTGATTTTAAGGCAATCATGAATCTTAACACTTCATGAATCATTAATCTCTACTTAAAGCAATCCTGTCATCGCCTCAAGCATTCTGCATAAATTATACAATGCATTTGTTAAGTATTCAGACCCCTTGCCTTTTTCCACATTGTTACGTTACAGCCTTATTCTAAAATAGATAACATTTTTTAAAATCTTCATCACTCCACACAATACTCCATAATGACAAAGCGAAGACAGGTTTTTAGAAATTACAGACAGACCCTTTGCTATGAGACTCGAAATTAAGCTCAGGTGCATCCTGTTTCCATTGATCATCCTTGAGATGTTTTTATAACTTGATTGGAGTCCATCTGAGGTAAATTATATTGATTGGACATGATTTGGAAAGGCACACACCTGACAGTGCATGTCAGAGCAAAACCCAAGCCATGAGGTCAAAGGAATTGTCTATAGAGCTCCAAAACAGGATTGTGTCGAGGCACAGATCTGGGGAAGGGTACAAAAACAATTCTGCAGCATTGAAGGTCCCCATAAACACAGCGGCCTCCATCATTCTTAAATGGAAGAAGTTTGGAACCACCAAGACTCTTCCTAGAGCTGGCTGCCCGGCCAAACAGAGCAATCGGGGTGAGAAGGGAGGTGACCAAAATCCCAATGGTCACGCTGACAGAGCTCCATAATTCCTCTGCGGAGATGGTATAACCTTCCAGAAGGAAGGTTACCATCTCTGCAACACTCCACCAATCATGCCTTTATGATAGAATGGCCAGACGGAAGCCACTCCTCAGTAAAAGGCACATGACAGCCCACTTGGTGTTTGCCAAAAGGCACCTAAAGGACTCAGACAATGAAAAACGTAATTCTCTGGTCTGATGAAACCAAAATGAATGCCAAGCGTCACGTCTGGAGGAAACCTGGCACCATCCCTACGGTGAAGCATGGTGGTGGCAGCATCATGCTGTGGGGATGTTTTCAGTGGCAGGGACTGGGAGACTAGTCAGGATTACGGGAAAGATGAACGGAGCAAAGTACAGAGAGATACTTGATGAAAACCTGCTCCAGAGCGCTCAGGACCTTAGACTGGAGCGAAGGTACACCTTCAAAACAGGACAACGACCCTAAGCACACAGCCAAGACAACGCAGGAGTGGCATTGGGACAAGTATCTGAATGTCCTTGAGTGGCCCAGTGTTAATGGAATTTATATGTTTAAATGAATGATTAGAATATTCCACCCTGAAACCATATAATTGTATGAAATTGATTAGGATCATAAAATTATTATTAATGATGTGTGTAGTTTTTGTCAGTAAAATTATATAATAAGTGTGTAGTTTTAGTCAGAATTAGGGTAAAACAAAATAATTGTACAATATGTCTCTATAATATCTTAAACACAGACTGTCTGAGCAAAATTCGGTGCCGACCTTGGCTAGGGGCCACAGAGATTTGGGCGAGGGCAGGGAGTACTTCTCACGGCATCACGGTCTCCATACTCTATGTCGGCTGGGTAGGGAGACAGGATACCTTCTGTTTGTGTGTGAAAGTATGTGCGTAAGGAGCCAATATAAAATGAATGGTTTTGTACAATGAACTAGCGCTCTCGTGAATAAACATTTTGGCTATCATAGCTGGGCCTCAGTCTGTTTTATTCAACCAGTATCTTGCAAATCTTGGGTTGCAGACTGAGTAGTTTAATTGAATTGGGTTATGAACATTGAGAACATAATTCTCGTAACACCCAGCCAGAGCCAAGACTTGAACCCGATCGAACATCTCTGGAGAGACCTGAAAATAGCTGTGCATTGACACTAAATCAAATCAAATTTATTTATATAGCCCTTCGTACATCAGCTGATATCTCAAAGTGCTGTACAGAAACCCAGCCTAAAACCCCAAACAGCAAGCAATGCAGGTGTAGAAGCACGATGGCTAGGAAAAACTCCCTAGAAAGGCCAAAACCCAGGAAGAAACCTAGAGAGGAACCAGGCTATGTGGGGTGGCCAGTCCTCTTCTGGCTGTGCCGGGTGGAGATTATAACAGAACATGGCCAAGATGTTCAAATGTTCATAAATGACCAGCATGGTCGAATAATTACCCATTACCCATCCAACCTGACAGAGCTTGAGAGGATCTGCAGAGAAGAATGGGAGAAACTCCCCAAATACACGTGTGCCAAGCTTGTCGCGCCAATACCCAAGAAGACTTGTGGCTGTAGTCGCTGCCAAAATTTGCTTCAACAAAGTACTGAATAAAGAGTCTGAATACTTATGTAAATGTGAGATTTACGTTGTTTTTTTTATTATACATTTGAAAACATTTCTAAAAACGTGTTTTTGCTTTGTCATTATGGGGTATTCTGTACAGATTGCTGAGGGGTGGAAAACAATTTTCATTTTAGAATAACGTAACATAACGTATTTTAGAATAACGTAACAAAAGGTGGAAAAAGTCAAGGGGTCTGAATACATTCCTAATGCACTGTATATAATACATGATGGTTTAAATAGGTCAGAATATCATTAAACAACATGTATTATTAGAACAAAGTAAGAAGTAAGTTTCAGTGTGTTAAAATGCAAGGATGCCTACCCACCTGTTCCCTTAAGCATTCCATAAACATAAACACTATCTAAAGGGAGTATTCACAACAAGAAGACCACCAGCAGATCATTGGATTTCAAAATCACAATATCAATATTTAGATTCATATTTTAATAGCATTCCCTTGGCTCATTGGTAAAATGCAACAAGCACACACACACAAAAAAAAAACTGACTAGATCTCTCCCTAAATTCATGATGTTTTCAAAATGACATTCGACCGAATCTGTCTTTGCTCAGAGAATCATGTAGAGGGAGAGATGGAGGGAAGAGAGGAGCAGGGGAGTTGTGGTAGCCAGCCAGACAAACACAGTACTGAGAGGTTCAAGGGTAGCATTATGAACAGAGCCAAGAGGTACAGTAGCAGACGAACAGAGTGCACATCCCAAATGGCACCCTATTCCTTATACAGATGTAGGATCTTAAATTTGAGCCAGTTTGCTACAGCAGGAAAATCACCCTGCTGTAACAGGAAATGTGAATTATGTGGATTATAATTAATGGACAATTTTGTAGGAGTTGCTACATTTTTTAAAAGGGAAAATCAAGTCTGATATTTCAAAGTGGAAATTAAACTTCAAATACACTACAGGTTTTACATTTCCTACATTGCAGAAAAATTATTCTGCAACAGGGTGATCAAATTAAGATCCTACATAAGATTCTACAAAGGTAGTGCACTATATAGGGAATAGGGTGCAATTTAGAATGTGACCCTGGTCAAAAGTAGTGCACCATATAGGGAATAGGGTGCTGGTTGGGATGCAAGACAGAGAGGGGATAAGACACCATTAAAGGGTACAGATGGGAAGTCTGTCTCCCTCTAGCAGGCAAGGTGACAACTAGCTCCTTGTAATACCCTGCCCGACCTGCTGTCCAGAAAGCCTCTGTCTCTCTGAGGAGAGCAAACACCTTGCTATTTCAAGCCCTCTCTCTGTCAAGTCAAGGACATAGCTTGTTTACTGTCTACACAGGTCATTAGAGTAGACAAGACAACATAGATTATCTTATTAAATGAGTGACCTTGTTTGTTTGTGTATAACTTCTTTCCACGTGTCTGGGCTGGTTGTCCCTCTAATGATGGTACTAAATGAGGAGTGTATGAGTGTGTCTAGAGACCGGTTTAGTCCAGAATACAGGACATTATGTTCAGAATACAGGACATTATGTTCAGAATACAGGACATCATGCCCATACATGGATAGTAGCCATTTGATTACATCACATCCAACTCAAACCCAACTCAGACAACTCTTTACCTTACCGGAAAGAACAGCAGTTTCCATGGAAACAGCTGAATGAGAGAGTCAAAGACTTGGAGAGGGAAAGGGGGAGGAGGGGGCCGAGAGAGCTGACATACTGACCTATTGTTGTTTTAGCTAAACTCTTTGATTGCAGGAAGTAATGTGGCCTTAGATACAGGTGAGACGGGGGTAGAGTATGGGTAGGAGGGAGGTGTGTAATGGCACTGGTGTGTATTGTGTCGGGAGAAAGGGGTATCATTACACAGCGAATAAGACAGAATGGGCTGTTATGCTGTGGTGAGAAACAATGTGATTTAGGTTTGTGATGCTTAATGATTTAGAAAGCATCCAGTGATCAGTAATGCTTACTAGCCATTGGCATTATCAGTGTAGTTGATTGACAGGGGCCATTGCCCCCTGCTACTGATGTCAAAGGTTTATCTTTAGAAAGTCTCTGCTGTATGAGGACAGGATTTAGTCCCTACACCACGGCAACGGTCGCCACTGCCTTAGCTCCGTCCATTTGTGGTGTCCTTTTATTAGAAAGGTCTGTCGGCTGTCACTCAACAACAGACTGGCTGTGAAACACTGGTGACAGAAAGTCTGTTAGAGGAACTTGTCAAGCTTCTATCCCTCTCTCACCTTACCTCAGTCTCTTCCTTTCTCCCTCTCTCACCTTACCCCAGTCTCTTCCTTTCTCCCTCTCTCACCTTACCTCAGTCTCTTCCTTTCTCCCTCTCTCACCTTACCTCAGTCTCTTCCTTTCTCCCTCTCTCACCTTACCTCAGTCTCTTCCTTTCTCCCTCTCTCACCTTACCTCAGTCTCTTCCTTTCTCCCTCTCTCACCTTACCTCAGTCTCTTCCTTTCTCCCTCTATCCCTCTCTCCCTCTCTCACCTTACCTCAGTCTCTTCCTTTCTCCCTCTCACCTTACCTCAGTCTCTTCCTTTCTCCCTCTCTCACCTTACCTCAGTCTCTTCCTTTCTCCCTCTCTCACCTTACCTCAGTCTCTTCCTTTCTCCCTCTATCCCTCTCTCACCTTACCTCAGTCTCTTCCTTTCTCCCTCTATCCCTCCCTCCCTCCCTGGCCCTCTGTCTCTTGAGGAAACAAGTGTGTGAGGATATTGTGGGGATAGCAAGGAGCAAGCAAGTGTGCATCTTGAAAACAGCAGTGACAAGCAACATGGTTGTCACAGCAACAGAAATCCTCTCTCAGCAATCCAGTGTAGACTGTGTGTGTGTCCCTCTTCCTCTGTATACACTGTGCTGAGCTAATGGGAGAATGGAGAGAGACAGTGTTTGAGGAGATGGGAAAACAGAAATAAAATGAGTGACCTATATTGTTGAATCGTGCTGCCAGACAGTTTAGCACATATGTTCCACAATCCCATCATTCCAAAAAAACTTGCCACTAAAACCCAGCCACAACAGTGTGTGTCTACAGTAGTGCGTGTGTTCATGTGTGTGTGTGTTATCGTTGTCATTATTTACGTTTCAATTTAAATGGAGGTGTACACAAGGGAATGATTGCTTATGGCTCTAATCTGAGAACAATTACATTGGTTTCCGCTAAAAGAGAGTTCAATCAGTGCTCTGCTCAGCTCACATCGGTGAGTGAGTGATTACTTATCTCTGTGACAGGTGACTGTACACGGTGGGTCAAACACAGGAGAGATATTACACAGACCATTTTTAAAGGGTCTTTCATCTGAAAGTGCATAACAACAACAGTAGGTGAACAACTCACTAAGTGACAATGCAGAAAGGACTCAGAAAGGACTGTTTAGGAACAGCATTAGTGGAGGGAGAATTGTCTCAGTGTTGTTCACTGCTTGCATCTAGATCAAACAGTTGACTAATCAGAAGGAGGTTTCCTGTCAGGATCAAGTTTATCAGGCAGTCATACACCAGCCGTGTAGGCACGGAGGAAGCCAGGCCCAACCAATCAGATTGAGCAAAAACAAAAATATTTACTTGTCAGTGGTCCAAACGGGACATTATTTGTCATGCAAATAAGCTGTGTGTTTTTGGTCCACCCAAATTTCAGCTGGCCCACCCACAGCACTGTCATACACTATTGATAGAGTGTCAATGCAGTATCACGGAGGCTGAGGAAAAGGACAGGGCAAAACAGTCCAGTTGGTAAAGATCAGAGGCCTCTGTGATATTTGGGCATTTCCACTGTAACGGAATTATTCTGAGACTCAGATATTTCCATTTAAAATGTATGCCAAACAAAAAACATTGATTTCAACTCCTTTGCAAAATGACATTTTGAACAATTTACACAGTAAAAAATAATAATTCAATGGAAAAACTGTGCAAAGTTTGGTAACATAATTAATTGGTAACACAGCTTTATTCTGTTACTAAACGTATCTGCACAGTTCATCCTGTGAATCCGTTTTTGAAAAATGTTCAGGGAAATGTTTAAAAGTAGTCCTTGTGAATAAAGTGATTTTTCTTATTTTTCCACACTATGAGGTTGGAATAATACTGTGAAATTGTGAAAATTATAATAATTACTTTTTTGTGTTTTGGTGGGTTGGCGTTCTGGCATACCTGATGGCCTGCCTCCCCACTCAGACCACTCCCAGACAGTCCTAGCAAAATTCTTCCTTGAGAAATGGCTATTTCCTAAGAAGCATTTTTTCATCTTTTTGACCATTTTAATTGAAAACAAATCAGAGTAGGTTCCTTAATTGATAATGAGATAAGAAGGGCTGTCTTGGACCAGTGTGATTCTGCTCCCATAGAATTGCCCATTTGTAATGATCAAACCCTTGGAGAAGTACAGTATATCCCATTGTCATAGGAGTGCTCTGTGACTTTGTGTCATTACATTGTTCATTTTGCAGCAGAACTGTCTACGGTCTACCATGGTGGAAACTCAAGCCTTCGTGTGTTAAAATGCTTTGCAAGACTGCCAGTACTGTTTCTAGTTTGACAAATCAATTGAAGGCAACAAGATGTCTGACAAATGCTCCACTGAGATAAGAAATATCCAGAAAAAAAATACTACATACTATGATAAGAGTGTGACCATAACAGACTGGAGGGTTTGAAATTGATACAATTTAAGATTGTGTCTCTGTCTCAAAACATGCTCTATCAGAGACATAGACATGGAGCTCAGAATGGAGTTACTAGAAATCTGTAATACTGTTGGTCTAGAATAGACCAGTGTAAGGCATTGGTCTACTTAGCATGGCCTTCACTTTTCAATCCCCATTAATAAATACCCTGTGAAACTGAAACCTGAATACATTGACTATCTTTTCCATCCTTAGGCCTTCTTTAGCCACCCCCCAACCAGAGTGGACAGAAGAAAGCGGTTTTGAAAACAGGGCTAAAATCTGTACCCGAAGCAGGACCAGTGCCTTGCTCACAGAAAGCTTCTCAGTCACATAAACATGAATATCATGGGTCGCCTAGTGATAAAAGGGAGGCAAACAATCTGGATGATGCCTAACTCTCTGTTTCCCTCCCATGGGCTGCTGTTTTGGGCTTTGGTAATGAGGGCCTGGGGACCTGAGCCAGTGTCCTCAGTTTTCTGCAGCTCAGGCCCTGACAAGCCCAGTCAGTGACACATATTGTGGTTTGAGGTAAGCGGATGATAATGCTGGGCCCTCCCTCCTCCTCTCTAATCATAGGCCAATTGACTGAGCTAGATTTGGGAACATGGCTTAAAGCGTCATTTCTCACAACAAGGTATTGGAGACATCCTGCCAGACAAGAGGTCAGACACTCAATAAACCCTGACTTCGTGGCCTGCCGCACACACTTCACAAATGAATGAATGAAGTTCCACGGATGGTAGGGAAGTTTGCTGATGACATCTAGCCTAATGTCAAAGCATCCCTCTGTAAACCCTGATAACTTCGATGTATGCTGCCAGCCAGAGGTGGATGTGTTGACACTTACCACTGTGGGCGCTAAACCACCGGGGTGCAATGTGCAGGGGCAAGGTGTCTGCCAACGACCCTCGGGATCCCAGATAGAGCATACCGTCCGTGTGATGCCCGCCGCCTGTTTCCTGGTAGCCGTTACCATGGGCAGCGTTAGTGCCAGACCCCCCTCCGGCCCTGTCCGAGTCAGTTCCTCTGGGGGTATAAAACCCAAAGGGCACCGCAGGACTATGTTCTATGCCCATCCCAGCCACTGAACTCACTGAGCGGCTGCGTAGCCCCATAGTGCCACTCGGTCGGTAGTGGCCAAAGTGAGCCGAGGGCGGCACTGCGCTGTCATCCGTCGAGACACCGGGAAAAGCACCCCGTGGCCGCCCTGCCGTACTTTGCTTGCCCCCCATCCAAAGTACCCGAGCAAAATGGGTGGGGGTTGTTGAAATGGGGGCTCCGCAGAGAGTCGAGCCGTCACTGGAATCGCCCCCGACACGCCTGTCTGCAGTGGACTTCTCGCCCTTTGCCAAAGACAAAACGGAACCTAAAAAAAATCTGGGTTGTCAAGTCTGACTAACAGACGCAACAGCCCATTTCCCTGACCGCAGCATGAGCGACTGGGTGCTTTGATTCACACCAACCGAGAAAAAAATAGAATCTAAAGGATGATGTCAAACGAATGACTGACAAACAAAACGATAAAGATAAGCAACACGTTTTCCCTCACAGCTAATGACAGGTAGCCTGCCCAAAATCACAACAAGGTTGACAAACATAAAGCGCAACAAACGTATCCGACAGTAGAGCTTCTCCGCAATTGGCTACCACATTTACATGTATTATTTTGCCTTGACTGGCTCAGCTGATCATAGCAATGACAACTGTTGCTGTCTGTCTGCCAGTATGTCTTTCCAACGATGTGTGTCCGAGTCCACTTGTTCTCCGGTTCCCGGAGATTCGGGTCAATGTATGCCGCTCCCCTGCACTATCATATCCGCGCGCTCGCTCTCACTCTTGCTGCTGGCAGACAATGGCGTTCAGTGCGCATACTCGGATTATCAATGTAAAGACAGTGTGAAGAGGGAATACACAGTACTCTATATTCTTAATCACGATTAATTGATTAACAGATTGTCCTCGTTGTCTATCTCTTCTAGAAATCCAACGATGGCTCTTGTCTGGCTCGTCCCCGGCTGCCAAATCAGAATGCAGTGTGAGCAGAGGACGAGATATGACCTGATGTCATAACCAAGTTAACATGCAGATGGCACAGCATTCATATTTCTCACCATATACGGCATTGTTGAGATTATTGACTCATGAGTAATTATGGGATTAGGCCTACTAAATCTCATCATGTTGATTAGTAGCCTTCATGTATTTCCCCCCAAATAGTCCTAATTGTTATTGGCATAAATTATTGCCGAACTGTTTATTAGCCTACTGTTAAATAAACTATAAATGAACAAGCAATGAAGACTATTCACCATTTATAAACCCAGTAAACAATTTGTAAGGTGCCAGAATGTAAAATAAACTACCACTGTGTGTTTTTTAAAAGCAATCTGACTGAGAAAACGGTCTATCATTCCATGGTATCGCAGTTGAAAGAGAAAGGATAGCCTATAGGCCTACGGAACGAGTCAGAGGTATTTACTTTGCCTTCTTTTATTAATGTGTGTGGGTGTGCCACTGTGCCAGGAAACACACATCAAATGCGTGTTAACAATCGCTTTGATTTAGGCTACACGTGATACAGGTTGGCCTATGTGTCTGAATGTGTGGGTTTGAGTGACAGCACAGTCAGGGGCGACAGACACCTGTCACTCCCATTCACTCATGCAACAAGGCAGTCTAACTAACAGTATATCAGAATGTCATATCTCAGGTCAAAATAACCCAATTAGGGCATCCTTGTTGATGTGGTCATTAAACATAGCCTACCTACCCCCCACCCCCACACAAACACACCCACAAACACCAACCTACAAGATAAATATTTTAACTGCTTCATACAAAGGCGACCTTGGGACCTCCACTGGCTAAATTAGTAATTGCAAATTACTAATCACTCACCATCACTTAAACTTGCATTGTTGTTGCAAAGAAATTACATGCCACCTCAGATAGACTGAACAGCATGGTTATCTTCAGACTGAATAACGTGTTTTCAGCGATACAGGTTAGAGTATTTTAGCCTATATGATCAGTGAAAAATATAGCTAGTCTGCTAATAATGCACGGAGATTTGAGTTTTTTTTAAGAACAAAGAAAAATAAGCATTAAGCATATGTCTTTCATGTGCACGTCTTTCATGTACTCTTCTCATAAGAACCAGTAATTATAGGCTAAATGTTCAGAAAGCTCTCTGTTTTATCCGATTGTTTTGACTGTCGAAAATCGATTGCTCTCGCCTGACTCAAAAGCGGACTGTTGCGCATGTCGGTTCATTTCGAAGTTTCGCGCCAAACCAGGGAAGCAAAGTGTAAACAGTCCCACACAGCAGAAGTTAGAGACCTCGCTAATAACTTGGCAGATATCTATTTTTGAACTACTGTGAGTTTTTAATGGAAACACATTCGTACCTTCCCGTGCCTCCCGGAGTGGGGATGGAAGAGAATTTCTTATCTCTTGATGACATTTTGCTTTCTCACGAGAGGCTACCCAGTCGGACAGAATGCACATTTCCCCGACTGGGATTCCTGGAGAAATCGAGTGACTCGCGAGACATTCAAGAGGTGAGTCGAACATGTGAAACAACGTAGAACGAAAAACCACATCTGATAATGTTACTGTGTAGCTATTAATCTCACCACCTGTGGCTGTTAGCTAGCTAACTAGTTATCGTTTTAGTTATCCACTTGGTATTCCTGCTGGTCATTCAGTCACCTCGTTCACTAGCCCTAGATCATGACCCAGTTCCATTACATTACATTACACAAGTCACTGGAGGAAAGCAACATTTAAAATACGTATTTTCTAGGCGTTTAAGTTCACTTCAATTTTGTTTCTGATTGAAAGCAAGAAAGGTATTTAATGTTTAAAATGCATATTTTACACGATGACTGTATGTTTGTTTTACTCCATGTGTAACTCTGTGTCGTTGTATCTGTCGAACTGCTTTGCTTTATCTTGGCCAGGTCGCAATTGTAAATGAGAACTTGTTCTCAACTTGCCTACCTGGTTAAATAAAGGTGAAATAAAAAAAATAAAAACGATGTTGAAAAGGCGTCTTTTCCGGACGTTGACAATTTTTTTTACTTCCGGAAGTTGAAATGTTTATTTTATGTTCTGAAAGAAAGTTGACAATTAGTCATTTATAGACCTTTGTTTGGGCCAAATAAGGCTCGTCCATACCGGACAAAATCTGAACCAAGCAGACGTGCACTGGTGATTTTAGCATGTAAATCTTGGTGGGGGAAAAAAAGTGGGAGATGCATGCCAGCAAAGCCACTACACAATACATTAATTGCACTATAACGGTGACAAACGGTGTCTACATAAAGCTGCAGTCCTAACTTCTTACCACTGCTACACCTGGCTATCAGCGGAGCCTTGTCTGCCGCTAAACAGTTAATTCAGCCTCATTTACTACCTTTAAAACAAAACAGCTGACTTGCTTAAACAAATGTGGTTTCTACAGACAATTTAGATGTACAAACTATGGCAGAAGGGGGCGATGAGCAGATAAAAGTCCATTTCGATTAAGACATTATTGAGCGAGCTAAGACTGAAGTAGTCAATTTTGAAATGTACAGCGACAGAATTCAGAACATGGGTCGTTCTTAGTGTATTCTCCCTATACAGCAAGTCAGAACCGTAGGATAAATACAGGGGGCATATAAGCAGACAATGAAAGCTCTTCCAAAATGTGTTGATTACATTTCTCTAAAACACATTATAGGCTACATGTGCACCACCAAATCAGAACAGTAGGTTGAAATTAAGAGGGGTAAATAGACAAAATTATTAGTGTAAGGCACATGGGATACTAACAGCTTACTACACAACATACTCCTAGTATTACTTTCATAGCTACAGTATAAATATCTCCCTGGCATATTACAGCATTTATGCAGCAGCATACAATACATTGTTGGACTCACCTTGTTGTGCTGTGCTCACTTGAATAGGAAGGTGGTGCGGCGGTCCTTCGTTGGCAAAATTTGTCATCAAAGTCTGTAATTCTCTGGATTTATAGTGCTTTCAAGACAACAGGAACTCTGGGGGGGAGGTTGAATCATGATGACGTCAGTGATCTTCAGCTCGTAGCTCTAGAAAGAGGCCCGAGTTTCGAATTTACAATTCCGAGTTGGATAAAAGTTCAAAACGTATTTTCCCAGTCGTAGCTCATTTTTCCTGAGTTCCCAGTTGTCTTAAAGCCAGATTTTTCAGTTCGGAGTTAGTTGTTTTGAGCGCTGCACAAATCATGCTTAATTGACAGCATGGCCAATGTTGAATATTTAAGATTAAGGGTCTCTTTTCCTAGTTTAAAATAATAGACTTTGGACCACACAGACACTCCACAGAATAGCATTGCTTTGCAATACTTGCATTTAGCCACACTGAATCCTTCCAAACCACTCATTGTTGAATTTGAGATTTCCTTGTGTAATGTGATTTCCATGTGTAATGTTTATGTCCAATGGCCGATGAGCACCTATACGTTTTATCTATAATTTATTTTCATTATTTTCCTTCATACAACAAGGATTACAAAGGATTTATCAGTAGATTGTCGACTTGATTCATGATGATTTTGAAAGTGTGATGTTGACATGATCAGTCAAATCAAAGCTACTGTACACGTAATGTGATTTGACTTCCTTTGATCTGTGGCTTATGACATTGAGCCTTCTTGGTTGGGCACTTCTAATGGAACTCTATGGCAGAAACCAAGGGGCTAGAATTTTCTATCTGTACCCTAGACTTGGCTGTGATGTGGTGTCCCCATGAGTGACAGAACACTGAGCCGATCACAGCACAACACTGTATTTTCTCCTGGCTTGCCCCACCACAGAAAGCACTGATCTAGGCTGAAACACCTGGATTTTTGAGCTGCCTTCCTCAAGAAAACAAGAGACCATGTTTATGTGGCTTTTTTAACTCAATTACATATATTTTTTTGCATTGTTTGCAAACTGATGTGACATGTATAAATGCCAAAATAGCATGCAAAAAGGATGGCCCGCCACTGCGTAAATGATTGGTTCAGCTACCCAACTTTATCAGGTGTTATCGCGAGCCTATTTGTAATGTGTTTACAACAGCGGGTAATACAGAAGTATTTTATTTAGTCAAAAATGGACAGATACAAACTTGAAACCACTAATGACAATGGGGTAAAACTCCTGGACAACAGTTGTGATTGTCCATTCCAAATGGTCCCTTTTACTTTGACCTGTCCCTGTTTTTAGGATTTGTTTGTTCACATGCCAGTGCATTTTTATTTTGGTTGAGCGCCATTTAGGTTAGGCTATTTGATCTAAGAAACCTGCATGATGTAAAAAGTGTCCTTCTCAAAATGTATGACAATGTAATATCTCCAGCCTGTAGGCTACAGAAAGGCCACAAACACTTTCTACAGTGGTTCCTCCTTTAAAAGTTGTGAGCTTGCACTGTGGGACTTAGAGGTACCCAGCTTCACGGCTTCATTGTTCCAGACCACCACAAGGGGGAGTTAGAGCACTCATTGTGTATTTGGGTTCCAAGGTTTTTATATGACCAATCATATCGAGTGGTTCCAATGACGAATTTTGACGCAAGCCACCCTTGCCTTGTGGCATCCTTCAACAAAGAGGGCTGACAAAACATTATTGTGGAACCAGATGTAAGTTGTTCTAACGCGGGGGAATAAACGACTTGTGTAGAATGTAAACCTCGATGCTGTCAACTGTGTTTTATGTCTGCGTAGCGTAATGGAAAAAATAAAAACTTCTGGCCTAGTGATCGATGACTAACGAGCTCGCTGCCCAGGCTTGCATAATTACAAAGAGGAGATTCTCCTGATTTAAGATGGTGCCAGTGAAACAGTTTTGCTTCCGTCCCTCTCCTCGCCCCTACCTGGGCTCAAACCAGGGACCCCCTGTACACACAGACAACAGCCACCCTCGAAGCATCGTGACCCATCGCTCCACAAAAGCCACGGCCCATGCAGAGCAAGAGGAACAACTACTTCAAGGTCTCAGTGAGTGACGTCCCCGATTTGAAATGCTATTAGCGCACACCTCGCTAACTAGCTAGCCATTTCACACCGGTAAACCCGACTTGAAATAAAATCGAAATATACACATTGCGATATTGTTTCCAGCAGCACATTTCCAGTCACCAACGCTCTGGTAAACACGAAAAATGCCTTACCAGCTCTGCTAGGGTGAGTAAAATGGTCAGAGTAGTCTCATTTGTGTCTGGGCGTAGCTAGCCAACGTTAGCTTGGGTGCTTGACTGCTGTTTTTATAAGGCCGGAACGCTCAAATCAACCCTACTCCTCGGCCCGAAGGTCCAGTGTGTGCTCTGAGTGACATGGTCTGAATTTACAAACAATTTTTCTCTGAATGGAAACACCATGATATTAATCAAATTATGCCACATTTCTTCAAATCAATCCTATATACTATGTTATTACAAAAAAGGTTTTAAATTCTCTGGCATGCCAGTACGGAATACTATCAAATGCTTCTCAAAGATGCCCTCTGGTGGTCAAACTAACAACTAACTTGCAGTAACTGAAGAAATGGCTGAGAATTCAATGACCTGCCACAGAATGCTGCAGCAGCACACAGGGTGTGCCGCAGTGTGACGCAACTTTTAGAGGAACCACTGTACCATGTCCTACATCTGCTGTATGATATTTATTTTTATTTGGTGGAGCGCTGCAGTAATGCGTCTCTCAAACAGCACCCCGAAGAGGTGCGCTGGGAATGGACAAGCAAAATATTTTGCGCCCCTACCTTAGACAAAATGTGAACTGCTTATCACAGGGTGGCATCATCCCGCACCTAAAAATTGTATTTATTACATTTTTATTTAACCTTTTATTTAAATAGGAAAGTCAGTTAAAAACAAATTATTATTTACAATGACGGCCTATCCCAGCCAACTCCTAACCCGGACGACATTGGGACTCCCAATCACGGCCGGTTGTAATACAGCATGGACTCGAACTAGGGTCTGTAGTGATGCCTCTAGTACTGAGATGCAGTGCCTTAGACCGCTGCGCCACTCGGAAGTCCATATGCCACTGGCTGAGAGAAATTGTCATTGTTTTTGGGCAGAATTCTGGGAGGTTTTGTGTTGTTGTTGGAGGTGAGTATTGGTCAGTTTAGTGCAGAAAATGCAGCCCTGATCGATCTGCCTAATCAGTGGGGTGGCCGTGGTGTTATGAAGGGGAGAGTTTTGTTAAGAGCACAGATAGTTATAAACATCTTTGCCGTGACGCTCAGTCTAAACATTAGCATGCATCGCTTGTGGTACGGTTTTGGAAGCATAAGGACCTTTCATATCGGTGAGAAATATTTATTTTAAAAAAAAATTAAAGGTTAAATTTATACGCCTTTTTTAAAAATGTTTATGCTGTGGATTGTTTCGAATCACAAGCTCGTGGGCCTATGCCTATTTAGGAAGCCCCACAATTTGGGCAACTGAGTGTGGCAATAGGCCTAGTTGATAATAACGTCGTAGTTTCTCAAAATCATTGTCAGGTGGGTTATTCATAAAAATCGGAAATAAAATGATCACTTTTAGATGTTTAAGTCAACTAATGCTGTATCACCAGCCCCTGCCATATGGACACATTGATACACCATGATCCATTGGTGGCTAAAGAAATGAGTACATGGAACTCGGCCCATTTTAATTCCTATTTTTATGATTAACCACTTGACAATGATTACTTAAACTACAGCTTTATTATTTAAATGAAAACCATTCCACAAAATATGCATATGAAAATCATAACTGGCACGCAGAATAGTAGAAATGGCCGGATAAATTGTAATCGGATATTGCCTATAGACTACTTTGAAGCAAGGTAAGCCATGCCTCATAACTACTCCAGCAGCAACCAGCTGAGGAGTTGCAGGAGAAATCCAGCTCAAAATAGGCTCTGTATGTTCTGCGTGTGTGATAGTCATCATGTATCTTATCCATCTAATTTAATTCCACTAAATTATGCAAATGAACCTATAGGCCGATAAGCATGATGGTCAAATGTATTTCCATCAATAAATAAAAAGCATTACTTTACAATGGGATTTTTTTTTATCCCAGTCATTTTGGCCGGTAACAGGATTTTTATTTTATTTTAAAAAAATTTATCGGATTTGTATTTTTTCTGACAAAAGCCGGCCATTGCCTGCTAATGGAAACCCTGTCAGGGATATGAGTCTAGCGAAGTTGTAAAGTATGTTTTACAGAAAAACATTTCATGCAATCTCATTGGCTTGTGGTGGCCTTGTTGTTTTAAGCAAGAGTTTTGGAAAATATTGCACTTTGAAGACGTGCATCCATAGACGCGATATAGCAAATTTGGTGCGAGTGGTTCTGGAGAAGATGTTTTAACATTATAAATTATCCAAAAATGTATCAAAAGCAAAAAAAAATAATGTTCTGGTATTTGGCAAGCGTGGTAAAGACTACAGAATTAGCTAATTCTAGGGCGACGTGTCCATTTTGTCCTGATGGTCTCAGTGGGCCCACAGCTTGAACCCCGGCATTGCTGCTTGCAGCTGTATTTCTCATTATTAATAGGAGACAAATATAAGCACCCACAAATTGTGTAGCTATAGACTCATATAATGTTATAAAGTAATGAGCCTTGTGCGTGGCCAAACTGAAATGCATTTTGGGGAGATGTTTGTTGTGACTATACAGTTTATTAGGTATACCATATGGTTCGCTCCTACAGACAGTGTGTCGTGGCTGTGGCTTGCTATATAAATCAGGCAGACAGGCGCCGATGCAATTCAGTTACTGTTCGATTGAATGTTAGAATGGGCAAAACAAGTGACCTAATCCAGTGGTTCTCAATCCTCTCCTTGGGGACCCCCAGCCATTTAATCTATTCCAGAGCTAGCACACCTTTTTCAACTTGTCAACTAATGATCAATCTCTTGATCAATCCCTTGACTATGTGAATCAGGTGAGCTAGTTGAGGGTTACTACAAAATTGTGAAACATCTGAGGGTGCCCGAGAAGAGGTTAGAGTACCAATGACCTGAGTGACTTTGAGCGTAAGCAGCATGACTCCATGGCCACATCATGCCTGGTGTCAACGGTACAGGCTGGTGGTGTAATGCTGTGGGGATTGTTTTCCTGGCACATGTTAGGTCTATTGATACCAATTGAGCAATGTGCCCATGCCCCAAAGAATTCAGTCTGCTCTGGAGGCAAAGTGGGTCCGGCCCGGTACTTGATGGGTGTGCCTAATAAGGGTATATATCTAGCTAGCGGTGTTATTTTTGATCCATCACCAAAATAATATTTTTCTCCGGTCTTCCAGGGTACGAAGATGGAGATGCCCCTGTTCCTGGCAAAGGGCTTGTATGAGAGGAAGAGGCGTGTTGTCTCAGTGGAGCTGCCTAAGGTCTACAAAGAGGGCTGGAGGACTGTGTTCAACGCAGACCCCACTGTAGTTGACCTTCACAAGATGGGACCCTATTACTATGGCCTCGGCTCCCAGTTGCTGCACTTTGACAGCCCTGAGAATCCGGAGATTGCCCAGGCAGTACTTCAGGTGAGTACAGCACACAAACAGTGATATCAGAGGGTATAAATATCTCACTGCTCACTCCACTACCCCCCCCCCCCCCCCCCCAGAAACTGTGCACATCCCAACTAACGTTCCTTGTTTTATTAGTCTGCTGTTGATACAGTCCCAAAATGTTTGCCATTTCAGCAATCAAGTTTTCAAGATATAGAACTTTCTAAATATAGAAACTGTCACAGTATGATGCGTTTTGCATGAATCGAGTTTTCCTTCCATATCAATCATGGGGTGATATCGTACTATCACTCTTTTAACATCATCATTGATTTCATATAAGGGAGAAGTGTATAGAGAATTATAGAAACCGATTCTGGGGAAAAGGTTTTTGAAGACTACAATTTTAAACATACTGGCCCTGTGCAGAAACCCAACTCCTGCCTCATTGGTGCTACTACCATAGCAAAATTATTTCTCACTGATCTTTATCTATTTGTACTAGAGGTCGACCGATTGTGATTTTTCAACGCCGATGACGATTATTGGAGGACCAAAAAAAGCCGATAGCGACTAATCGGCCGATTTTAAAAATAAATAAATAATAGTAAATATTTATATTTTTTTTTTGTAATAATGAAAATTACAACAATACTGAATGAACACTTATTTGAACCTATAATACATCAATAAAATCAATTTAGCCTCAAATAAATAATGAAACATGTTCAATTTGGTTGAAATAATGCAAAAACAAAGTGTTGGAGACGAAAGTAAAAGTGCAATATGTGCCATGTAAGAAAGCTAACGTTTAAGTTCCTTGCCCAGAACACATGAAAGCTGGTGGTTCCTTTTAACATGAGTCTTCAATATTCCCAGGTAAGACGTTTTAGGTTGTAGGAATTATATTTCTCTCCTATACGATTTTGTATTTCATATACCTTTGACTATTGGATGTTCTTTAGAATTGCCGGTGTGACAAGATAGCTTCCGTCCCTCTCCTTTCTCCTACCTGGGCTTGAACCAGGAACACATCGACAACAGCCACCCTCGAAGCAGCGTTACCCATGCAGAGCAAGCGTTTTGAAACGCTATTAGCACGCACCCTGCTAACAAGCTAGCCATTTCACATCGTTTACACCAGCCTAATCTCGGGAGTTGATACGCTTGAAGTCATAAACAGCTGCTGGCAAACGCACAAAAGTGCTGTTTGAATGAATGCTTACGAGCCTGCTGCTGCTTACCATCGCTCAGTCAGACTGCTCTATCATATCATAGACTTAGTTATAACATGATAACACACAGAAATACGAGCCTTGGGTTATTAATATGGTCAAATCCCGAAACCATCATCTCGAAAACAAGACGTTTATTCTTTCAGTGAATTACGGAACCGTTCCGTATTTTATCTACCGGGTGGCATCCATAAGTCTAAATATTCCTGTTACATTGCACAACCTTCAATATTATTTCATAATTACGTAAAATTCTGGCAAATTAGTCGGCCCAAACTGTTGCATATACACTGACTCTGCGTGCAATGAACGCAAGAGAAGTGACACAATTTCACCTGGTTAATATTGCCTGCTAACATTTTAATTTATTTTAGCCAAATATGCAGGTTTAAAAATACACTGCTCAAAAAAATAAAGGGAACACTTAAACAACACAATGTAACTCCAAGTCAATCACACTTCTGTGAAATCAAACTGTCCACTTAGGAAGCAACACTGATTGACAATAAATGTCACATGCTGTTGTGCAAATGGAATATACAACAGGTGGAAATTATAGGCAATTAGCAAGACACCCCCAATAAAGGAGTGGTTCAGCAGGTGGTAACCGTAACCACAGACCATTTCTCAGTTCCTATGCTTCCTGGCTGATGTTTTGGTCACTTTTGAATGCTGGCGGTGCTTTCACTCTAGTGGTAGCATGAGACTGAGTCTACAACCCACACAAGTGGCTCAGGTAGTGCAGCTCATCCAGGATGGGACATCAATGCGAGCTGTGGCAAGAAGGTTTGCTGTGTCTGTCAGCGTAGTGTCCAGAGCATGGAGGCGATACCAGGAGACAGGCCAGTACATCAGGAGACGTGGAGGAGGCCGTAGGAGGGCAACAACCCAGCAGCAGGACCGCTACCTCCGCCTTTGTGCAAGGAGGAGCAGGAGGAGCACTGCCAGAGCCCTGCAAAATTACCCCCAGCAGGCCACGGATGTGCATGTGTCTGCTTAAACGGTCAGAAACGGACTCCATGAGGGTGGTATGAAGGCCCGACGTCCACAGGTGGGGGTTGTGCTTACAGCCCAACACTGTGCAGGACACTGTTTGGCATTTGCCAGAGAACACCAAGATTGGTAAATTCACCACTGGTGCCCTGTTCTCTTCACAGATGAAAGCAGGTTCACACTGAGCACATGTGACAGATGTGACAGTCTGGAGACACCGTGGAGAACGCTCTGCTGCCTGCAACATCCTCCAGCATGACCGGTTTGGCGGCGGGTCAGTCATGGTGTGGGGTGGCATTTCTTTGGGGGGCAGCACAGCCCTCCATGTGCTCGCCAGAGGTAGCCTGACTGTCATTAGGTACCGAGATGAGATCCTCAGACCCCTTGTGAGACCATATGCTGGTGCGGTTGGGCCTGGGTTCCTCCTAATGCAAGACAATGCTAGACCTCATGTGGCTGGAGTGCGTCAGCAGTTCCTGCAAGAGGAAGGCATTGATGTTTATGGTTAGGTACACATTGGAGCAACGATACGCACCACATCGATTATATGCAAAGCAGGACACGCTAGATAAACTAGTAATATCATCAACCATGTGTAGTTAACTCGTGATTATGATTGATTTTTATAAGATAAGTTTAATGCTAGCTAGTAACTTACCTTGGCTTACTGCGTTCGCGTAACAGGCAGTCTCCTCGTGTAGTGCAATGTAATCAGGTGGTTAGAGCGTTGGACTAGTTAACTGTAAGGTTGCAAGATGGAATCCCCTGAGCTGACAAGGTAAAAATCTGTCATTCTGCCCCTGAACGAGGCAGTTAACCCACCGTTCCTAGGCCATCATTGAAAATAAGAATGTGTTCTTAACTGACTTGCCTAGTTAAATAAAGATTAAATAAAGGTGTAAAAATAAAAAAACGTCCAAATCGGTGTCCAAAAATACAGATTTCCGATTGTTTTGAAAACTTGAAATCGGCCCCAATTAATCGGCCATTCCGATTAATCGGACGACCTCTAATTTGTACCCTTTTAGTTGTATAATATCACTAGAAAGTTTATGATTGAGTCACCACCCAGGTCAAATGGTTGAACACGCTGACAAACCCATTCAGTGTTATGTCCCATAGTCAGCCACTAGGTGGTGCTATGTGATCGAATTGTCATTGACTAAAAGGCTGCGTAGTGTTGTTTTGTTGCTGGGCAGACTGACAAATCACATCAGTCATCTTTGAAAAACAATGACTTCAAGTGATTCCAACAGGATTATTATTTGTCTCTCTGCATCCACAAAGGATGACTGAGTTTCATCAAATGTTTTTATTCACCTCTTCTATCTCCTTCATGTATGTATACTGGTTGTGTGTATTTTTACATTTACATTTAAGTCATTTAGCAGACGCTCTTATCCAGAGTGACTTACAAATTGGTGCATTCACCTTATGACATCCAGTGGGACAGTCACTTTGGTGGTGTTTATATTGACCTCCCTCTTTATTCACCTCTTGTATTTTCTTGAGCTCTCGGTATGCTTGTGTGTATTTCTCGTTGCTTGGGTTGATGTGAAACATATTCTCATGTCTTATCCCAATGATGCTTGTAAACTCTGTATTGCTGATTCTATGTAATTGGCAATTGAGAGGCTTTGAAGCCACCAGTCAGCCATATTTGCACACTCCAGTAGGAGCTGTCCTCCCATAGGAATCAATGGAATTCTACAGTATTTCAATGAATTGTTTCAAGGACAGAATGACATGTATTCACATTTTTTGCAGTGGGGAGAGTAACATTAGTCATCCATTTTTTATATATATTTATTTATATATTTATTTACATATATATTTGTATTTATATATATATATATATTTTTTATATATATATATTTTTTTATATATATATTTTTTATATATATATTTTTATATATATATATATTTTTATATATATATATTTTTTATATATATATATATATTTATAAATATATATATATATATTTATAAATATAAATATATATATATATATTTATAAATATATATTTATAAATATATATTTATATATATATTATATTTATATAATATATTTATATATTTATATATATATATATTTATATTTATTTATATATATATATTTATATATATTTATATATATATATTTATAAATATATATATATATTTATAAATATATATATATATTTATATATATATTTATATTTATTTATATTATATTTATATATATATTTATTTATTTATAAATATATATTATATTTATATATATTTATAAATATATATTTATTTATATATATTTATAAATATATATATATATATATATATATATATATATATATATATAAAAGGATGTGTGTGTTATTTTTTAGCTCATGTAATTTTTAAAGTATGCATTTAAATGTGCAATAGTCTCCCGATTGGCGCAGCGGTCAAAGGCACTGCAGTGCTAGAGACGTCACTACAGACTACAGACTGTTTGGCCGGCCGGGATGTCCTTGTCCCATCGTGCTCTAACGACTGCTTGTGGCGGGCCGGGCGCATGCACGCTGACTTCGGTCGCCAGTTGTACGGTGTTTCTTCCGACACACTGGTGCGGCTGCCTTCCGAGTTAAGCGAGCAATGTGTCAAGAAGCAGTGCGGCTTGGCAGGGTCGTATTTTGGAGGAAGCATGGCTCGCGACCTTTGCCTCTCCCAAGTCTGTATGGGACTTGCAGTGATGGGGCAAGACCGTAACTACCACTTGGATATCACAAAAAAGGGTTAAAAAGTACAACAAATAAAGGTACAATTTGAAAAAAATCACGTCGCCATTTCCTGGTTGCTAAAATTTTAACAGTTTGCCCAATTTTAGTTTGACAAAACAAGCATAGAGAACCATTGTACCATCTAAACCACTGTTAAATGTCTTTTCATTAACCAAACCTATTGTATTTTCAGTTTGAAGCTGGTGTACAAAACCGAAAGTAAAAGATGTAACATAAGAACGGGAAGCATAGAAATGGCAAAAATAGAACAGATTTAATTCATCTTAGACTTGCTTTCAATGACATATCTATAACTTAAATTTCTATGTGAATATTGTCCAGGTGTCCAAAATGTTACATATTGAAGCTTTAAGATGTCTAATAGAATACATGTGGCAACAATTAATATAGACATTGATAAATGCATTTCTGTAGCTGTATTTATTTTATTTATTTTTTACAATAGAGGGTGAGTGCCAAGATGGAGTCACTGCTTCAACACAGCTCCTGTGTGTGTGTGTTACTACCTCCGTTCAAAAGTTTGGAGTCACTTAGAAATGTATTTATTTTTTTAATGAAAATAAGAAAAAATGTGTCCATTTTTAAAATGGCATTAAATTGATCAGAAATACAGTGTACACATTGTTACTTTTGTTAATGACTATTATTATGGAATATCTACATAGGCCCATTATGAACAACCATCACTCCTGTGTTCCAATGGCACGTTGTGTTTGCTAATCCAAGTTTATCATTTTAAAAGGGTAATTGATCAGTAGAAAACCCTTTTGCAATTGTGTTAGCACAGCTGAAAACTGTTCTGATTTAAAGAAGCAATAAAACTGGCCTTCTTTAGACTAATTGAGTATCTGGGGCCAGTTGAGGACTTGTGAGGTGTCTGTTTATCAAACTAGACACTAATGTACTTGTCCTCTTGCTCAGTTGTGCACCGGGGCTCACACTCTTTCTATTCTAGTTAGAACCAGTTTGCGCTGTTATGTGAAGAGAGTAGTACACAGCGTTGTACGAGATCTTCAGTTTCTTGGCAATTCCTCGCATGGAATAGACTGACGAGTATCAGAAGAAAGGTCTTTGATTCTGCCATTTTGAGCCTGTAATTGAACCCACAAATGCTGATTCTCCAGATACTCAACTCGTCTGAAGAAGGCCAGTTTTATTGCTTCTTTAACCACAACAACAGTTTTCAGCTGTGCTAACATAATTGCAAAAGGGTTTTCTAATGATCAATTAGCCTTTTAAAATTGTAAACTTGGATGAGCTAACACAACGTGCCATTGCAACACAGTGATGGTTGCTGATAATGGGCCTTTGTAGATATTCCATAAAAAATCAGTCGTTTCCAGCTACAATAGTAATTTACAACATTAACAATGTCTACACTGTATTTCTGGTA
Organism: Oncorhynchus gorbuscha; assembly: GCF_021184085.1. NCBI lineage: Eukaryota > Metazoa > Chordata > Actinopteri > Salmoniformes > Salmonidae > Oncorhynchus > Oncorhynchus gorbuscha. The sequence goes on along the minus strand of NC_060173.1, from coordinate 42,348,843 downwards.
AATGTTATTCTATTTTAACGGACCAAAAAAACATGTTCTTTCAAAAACAAGGACATTTCTCAGTGACCCCAAACTTTTGAACGGTAGTGTACACTGAACAAAAATATAGAAATGCGATATGTAAAGTGTTTCATGAGCTGAAATAACAGATCTCAGAAATGTCCCATATGCACAAAAAGCTTGTTTCTCTCAACTTTTGTGCACAAATTTGTTTACGTCCCAGTTAGATAGCATTTTAGCATTTGTCAACATAATCCATCCACCTGACAGGTGTGGCATATCAAAAAGCTGATTAAACAGCATGATCATTACACAGGTGCACCCTGTGTTTGGGGACAGTAACAGGCCAATCTAAAATGCCACAGATGTCTCAACTTTTGAGGTGGTGTACAATTGTCAGGAATGTCCACCAGAGCTGTTGCCAGAGAATTCAATGTTGATTTCTCTACCATAAGCCACCTCCGTCTTTTTAGAGAATTTGGCGGTACGTCCAACTGGCGTTACAACCGCAGACCACTTGTAACCACTCAAGCCCAGGACCTCCACATCCGGCTTCTTCACCTGTGGGATCGTCTGAGGGGAGGGGAGTGTTTTTGTCTAATAACGCCTTTCTGTGGGGAAAAACACATTTATTGGCTGCGCCGCTGCCCAGTCATGTGAAATCCTATAGATTAGGGCCTAAAATAATTTATTTCAATTGAATTATTTTTTTATATGAACTATAACTCAGTAAAATCTTTGACATTTTGTATGTTGCCTTTTATTTTTGTTCAGTATAAATCATTGGCTTAACCTCTTCACCTCCAGACATTCATTGGTCGTTTCCGCCGGACCATGGATTCCTCACAGAATGCCTACAACGAAGACACATCAGCCCTGGTGGAGCGCTTGGATTACCTGGAGAGGGCACTGTTTCGGGCAGGGCAGAGCGGCCTCAACAGCTTCCAGAACTGGGAGAGGGGCCGCGCATCAACGATCACTGCCTCTAGCTTGGTGCTCAACTACCGCAAGAGGAAGATCACTGATCTGCAGCCCTGAGGGACATCTCCAAAGATGCATCCCAAATGGCACCATATTCCCTATACAGTGCACTACTTCGGCCCTGGTCAAAAGTAGTGCAGTATAAAGGGAATATGGTGCCATTTGGAACTCAAAGCAACAGGCCAGAAGAGAAATGACTGAGTTGGAAGGAGAGTAGTGGAGGTGTGTGTGTCATAAAAGATAGAAAACTGATTCCCACATGAAACTTAGCTGAGGTTTGCTTTTATGTTATGGTGTAATCTTGTGTTTTATTTTGAGATCTTTATACACATTCTGTACACATGTTTTTCAAAGACTTTGTAAATAATAAAAAAAATATCTGCTTTACGTAATGTATGTTTGAATGTTTATAAAATTAAAGCTACCGTAGTCTTTAAATTGGATGTCATCCTTAAAGTAAGACATGTTGCAGTTTAACAGGAATGTTTTTTTTAAAAGTAGTTGCCTTATTTTGCCAACGCATGTGGCCATGCATTTCATCAGGGAAGATAAGGCAAAAAACAACTTTTAAATGGTTGTGTAAGGATTAACAGGAATGTATTACCATATTATCTAGCTCTGCATGCATAATGAATGTAACCTACCCTTTCTTCATAAATGTCATTATTACAACAACAACTTAATGAATATATGCCAGAACTGATTTACCGCACATCTATTTAGTCTGTTTGAAAACCATCTACAGTACATCATCATATGCTGTGTTCATAACCAAGTGGGAAGGTGGTATTTATCACACGACTGGGGAAAATCCACTGGAACGCCCCACCAACGGGTAATTATTTAACTAGGCAAGTCTTTTAAGAACAAATTCTTATTTACAATGATGGCCTACCAAAAGGCCTCCTATGGGTGCTGGGTTTAAAAATATAGGACAAAACAAACATCATGACAGGAAAATAATTACTAGTGGGAAACGATCATCCCTGAGCTCAAGCGTCTTCCACACGCTAAGTAAATGACATCTAACAGCGTTTTTGTTAGTTAAATGCAAAAACATTTTTTAATAAGAAGCAATCTATTCATTTGGTTTTTAAACACTTGAATTTGTTTCCAAACATGATAGCTGTACTTTTAGTTTATGGTGGACGCAGTTTGTTGGCCATTAGCTGATCAGCGTTTCTCAACGAGTTCAAAGCACATGAATATATCCAACTGGTATTTATGACTTCACAACTAGTAACAATGTTAGTCTACAGAGGAGTAGCTTGGATCTCTGCACATAGAGAATGATGAAGGATTCTTATCTGTCCCATTATGTCATCTGAGCACACGGGCAGAGCCATTGAGGCCATCTCCATTTTGAAGTAGTCCATGTTCCTCTACTACTTCTATGAGCGGGTAAACGGGCTGAAAAGGCGCATTCTGCCATCTGGAATGTGTTCATTGGCTGATCCCTCTTGATGACCTGGATGGAATTATGTGATCATGCTCAAACAGGCTTTTGGTCACTGGACTCCTATCTATTGATCTGCCATAGAGCCCGTAGTCATAACAGCACAGAGAGTTGTTGATGCTGCTGCATTAGCTACGCATTGGTTGTTAGGGCACTTCATCTTTACAATGAAACTGCCGTAAGGCATGACCCAGTTAAAAGTACATCTAATTTGTACTCTTGTCAGCATCAAAGTTTCAGCCTGTGAACATTTTAATCCACAGGGAATGATTCTTGACTCAAAATGTGAATTGGCTAAAAAATGTCATCTCAATTTGTTTAACCTGAAATGTGGTTTGCATAATGTAATCCTCTGTTTACAGTACATATTCATGTGGTGCAGTGTCTGCATAATAATGACTGCAGTGACGGGGAGCTCTCAGGAGATGTGTTATGGCCAGCTGACTGCGCAGGGTTACAACGTCAAGTTTTGAATGGTTTATTTTTGCAAAAGTGTTAATGTGTGATACATAAACGTGAGTGCGTTGGCCTTGTGCTGCTGCTGTCACTCATTGGACTTGTCTTTGTCGCAGCACTGCCTGTTCCCCAGAGGTGACATTCACACACGTCACGTGCATTTATTGTGTGTGAGAGATGATCAAAAGCTCTATCTGCGTCAAAATGCACACGGGCAAGTCTCGGTGTGCAAACCTCCGCACTTCACACACAAATAAAAGACCTGTAGGAAGCTTTCTAAAGAGAACAAGTACTGTTTACAAACGATTAAAATGTCTATCCCTGTTGAGGGGAAATGTACATACATTATGTATGGTAGTACATATGTTTCTACAGTGCAGTGACAGTCCTATATGTTCTCTCCTGTGTTAAATGCGGGTCAGCTGATGCCTGCGCTGTTAGGGAGTTGGTGATTCGATAGAAGCTATTGACGTTCCCCTCTGGGGTGTAGCTATTGATCCTGGGGACTGACCTCTGTGGGGAGGGTTTGAAAAATATCAACTTTTCCCTCGTCATAGACCTACGTCATAGTGTACTGTAACTTTTTATGCTGGACCATCAGGAATCTTACCAGTCCAGACCATTTGGAGGGACTCTGCAGTTCTGGTAATGGTAGAAATCTGTTGTCAGTGTTTCCTGACCAGGGAAATTCCTGGCTCTAGTCATTAGTACTGCAGAACTGAGGTTACGTTCTTAGCTCTTTAGCACAGGGCCCATTTCTCCATGGTCTTGAGGCGAGAGAGAGAATATGCCTTGGCTAGAGTAGCTTCCAATCAATGCCCCAGCGGACTAAGCCAGGGTTGTCTAGATATCTGAAGATTGTGACGCAATGCCTGAGCACCACGTGATTCTAGTGTGTGTGCTATGTAGTATGGCTGATTTGCAGGCTTCTAGAATGTTCTGGTCTGATCTTGTCTGGTGCTGTGATAACTGTCGGAGCTCTCCCTGGAGCCAACTAGAGAGACTATGCTCAGCCAAAAGATTATCAACATCAAAGGGTAGAGTTAGGGACAGAGTCCAGGAACTGACACACACAACCCAACACAGCAGCCTCTGCTTTCTGTTTAGTTTAAGGGTCTCTGACGGATTTAAAACAAACCTATTTGTGTACGCTTGCGCCACACTTTCTGGGTATTATGCAGGCAGAGTTGGGCTTTTACTATGAATGTGGCTGCCAATATTCTGTTTCCATGCAATTAACAATTTAATTATCTTTTCTTTGAAGTGTATGACTGCACAGTTCCATAATAGGGCTTGTGTTTTGGGTATATCCAGCCCACATTATTTAGACTACTTTGGTCTACTACAGCACTTCTCTTTAAAGTCCTTGTCCTTATTTGAATAATGGTGGTGGGATGCTGCTGGCTTTTTGTTCTGTAACACTACATCTCATTGAAGGTTGCTTCTTCTCACCTTTCTATTTTCTGATTGTCTTCTGTAGGGTGTCTGCCCTTTTTTACCTGCATGGCTTCACAGATCAAAGAACAACACTGAATATCAGAGGAGGCTGGTGGAGGAGCTATTTGTAATATCTGGAATGGAATAAATGGAATGATATCGAACACATCAAACATATGGAAACCACATGTTTGTTCTATTTATTCCATTCCACACGTTACAATGAGCTCATCCTCCTATAGCTCCTCCCACCAGCCTCCACTGCTGAATATATGCTAATGTGTGGAAGCTGTTTCATTGCAAAGATAGTTGAAAAGGTACTGGAAAATAAGGTATTATAAGGAGGTGTATATGTTTTGTGTCAAATTGCACTAATGTACAGTATGTGTTTGTGCTGCTAATTTATTTATTAGGCTGCTTTCTTGGCCAGGGCGCATTTTTTAAATCGATGCTCACCGCAAAGTGAGCTTCCTGCTTCAATTATAAATGAAATAATAAGATGTCCAACATCTGATAGATGTCTTTATTTATGTCTTGAACGACACCACCCAACGACATAAAGCGTCTGGATTAATCAGGACCTCCACCTCAGTGAGGTGAAACGTTAACACGAGCGACTAAAAGTAAACTTTTGACGAGCTTTACTTTTCCTGCGAGATGACGCCTTCCTCTCATCCTCACTACAGGGAGCATGTAGCCTCGCTACATCAATAGAACTGTCCCTGCATCTGTCTGCTTTCTCCTCCTCTCTGTCTCCTCAGACTGCCATGTCTGCGTGAGAGCTGTGCACGTTCCAGGGGTTTCTGTAAGAGAACAGAGGCGTAGCGAGTGAGAGGTGCTGAGGCGCACATTGCATCCACATCGCAGCGATGAGGTGTGTCAGGATTAGCAGTATCTGAGTGAACGCCCCCACACCGCTCTTCAAATTGGTATAATCTCCCCCCGCTGCGCACTCTGGCACGGACACATGGGCTGGGGGTGGGAGGGTAGAGAGAGAGAGGAATATATTCTTCCCAATATTATCTAATGCGACAAACATTGGTATTGTATAGGCTGAGTGTAGACTGATAAGTAGTGATAATGGAAAAACTGCGACACAGAACCATTGGTTACCCATGTGATGACGCACAGCATGGCTAAACTACCTATGAACGCTCTATAAAGTATACCATAATGTACATGTAAAGTGTTACCACTAATCCATCTCTCTTTGTCTTGATTGATTCTCTGCATTCTCCCTGGTTCCCTCCTTCTCTACCTCTGTCGGTGGATTGTATGTAGCGCTGGGTGTTCTGTCCATGGACAAGGGAACTTCTCAAGAGAAGTGGTCTCCATAAATACATCAGAGCAGAGCCACTCTCGCTGCCTGAGAGCTGCCCATTCTCAGCATAACACACAGATGAGTCAGAGTTGTACTGCAGGAGGAATACTGTACTCCAGGGTTCCCCAACTGGTGGTCCAATGGACAAATTTGACCCGTGGTTGATTTAATTTGGCACCCCAAGTATTCTGAGAATTTTTAAAAATATTATTATTTATTATTATTGCTGGACATAAGACTAAAAACACCAGAAAATCAGCTCCAAGTTATTTTAATTTAGGAAATGAATCAAAGTATTCCCACGCATAATAGAGATATACAATCACCAGCCAGTTTATTAAGTACACTCATCTAGTACTGTATCGTACCCCCCTTTGCCTGCAAAACAGACTGAATTCTTTGGGGTAATCTACAAAGTGTCAAACGTTCCACATGGATGTTGGTTCATGCTGACTCGATGGCATCATGCTGCAGATTTGACGGCGGTGCGTTCATGATGCGAACAACCTGTTCCATCTCATCCCAAAGATGCTCTAATGCACCAGCCTTTTCTGAGTCAAGATCACTTTTTGAGTCAAAATGCAACTTGAGATGTACTGCTCATATATACATGAGCCCGTCCTCCTATGTATATACACACACACACAGGTGACGTCAGAAGTTTACATACAATTTAGCCAAATACATTTAAACTAGGTTTTTCACAATTCCTGACATTTTAATCCTAGTAAATAATTCCCTGTTTTAGGTCAGTTAGAATCACCACTTTATTTGAAGAATGTGAAATGTCAGAATAACAGTGGAGATAATGATTTATTTCAGCTTTTATTTCTTTCATCACATTCCCAGTGGGTCAGAAGTTTACATACACTCAATTAGTATTTGGTAGCATTGCCTTCAAATTGTTGAACTTGGGTCAAACGTTTCGGGTAGCCTTCCACAAGCTTCCCACAATAAGTTGGGTGAATTTTGGCCCCTTCCTCCTGTCAGAGCTGGTGTAACTGAGTCAGGTTTGTAGGCCTCCTTGCTCGCACAGGCTTTTTCAGTTCTGCCACACATTTTCGTTGGGATTAAGGACAGGGCTTTGTGATGGCCACTCCAGTAGCTTTGTTGTCCTTAAGCTATTTTGCCACAACTTTGGAAGTATACTTGGGGTCATTGTCCATTTGGAAGACCCATTTGCGATCAAGCATTAACATCCTGACTGATGTCTTGAGATGTTGCTTCAATATATCCACCTTCTTTTCCTGCCTCATGATGCCATCTATTTTGTGAAGTGCACCACTCCCTCTTGCAGCAAAGCACCCACACAACATGATGCTGCCACCCCGTGCTTCACTGTTGGTATGGTGTTCTTCGGCTTGCAAGGATCCCCTTTTTCCTCGAAACACAACGATGGTCATTATGGCCAAACAGTTCTATTTTTGTTTCATCAGACCAGAGGACATTTCTCCAAAAAGTACGATCCTAGTCCCCATGTGCAGTTGCCAACTGTAGTCTGGCTTTTTTATGGTGGTTTTGGAGCAGTGGCTTCTTCCTTGCTGAGCGGCCTTTCAGGAGCATTCTTCATACCAAACCACATGACCTTTGTTTTGGAGGTGTTCAGAATAAGGTTAAGGGCAGAGAGTTTGTTGGACACAAAAAAAACTTTGTTGTAGAGCGTTTAACACAAAATTCGGCCCACAAGAATGGAATGGTCTACCATATCAAAAGCTTTGGCTTACTCAATAAAAATAGTAGAAAGATTTTGCTTAGAATCAAGGGTAATAGTGACTTCATTTAGGACCTTTAAGGTCGCTAAGCACATCCATAACCTGAGCGGAAACCAAGTTTTTCCAAAACGTTTGATAAACAGGGAAAAATATAAATTGGCCTACAACAGTTAGGATCCGCTTGATCTCCCCCTTTAAGTAAAGGACGCACTGTGGCTCCCTTCCAAGCAATGGGAACCTCCCCAAAGAGGAGAGAGAGTTTTTTTAAAGTCAGAGATCGGCTTGGTGATGATAGGGGCTGTAACCTTAAAGAAGAAAAGTTTCTAAACCATCTGACCCAAATGTTTGTGGGGGTCAAGTTTAAGGAGATCCTTTAGCACCGCGGACTCAGTAACCGCCTGCAGGGAGAAACTTTGTAGCGGGGCAGGGGTAAAAGAGGGAGGAGCATCAGGGATAGTCGCATTAGAAGGGGTGGGAAATGTTTGACGGGCAAGGAGGAATGGCTGAGTCAAATAGGAATCCTGACTTAATGAAGTGGCGATTTAAAGAGCTCAGACATGTGCTCTTTGTCAGTAACAACCACATCATCAACATTAAGGGACATGGGCAGCTATGAGGAGGGTTTATTCTCCAGGTCTTTAACTGTTTTCCAGATCTTCTTGGGGTTAAACCCAAAGAGAGAGAACTGCTCCTTAAAGTAACTAGCTTTGGCCGTCCGGTTAACCTGAGAGCACTTATTTCTCATTTGCCTCACGAGAGCCAGTCAGCCTGAGTATGCGTGTGCCAAGCGATTTGACAAACAGAATTCTTGAGGTGGAGTAACTCTGCCAAATCTGTAACGGCGTTCTTCGTTTGTCGAAAGAGAGTCGGACCGAAATGCAGCGTGGTGGTTACTCATGTCTTTAATGAATCAAATGACGATACATGAAATAACTAAATAAATACAAAACAACAAACGGAATGTGAAAAACCTAATTACAGCCTATCTGGTGAAATACACAGAGACAGGAACAATCACCCACGAAATACACAGTGAAACCCCGGCTACCTAAATATGGTTCCCAATCAGAGACAACGAGAATCACCTGACTCTGATTGAGAACCGCCTCAGGCAGCCAACCTAAGCTACACCCCTACTCAGCCGCAATCCCAATGCCTACAAAACCCCAATACGAAACACAACATATAAACCCATGTCACACCCTGGCCTGACCAAATATATAACGAAAACACAAAACACTATGACCAAGGCGTGACAAAATCACTGTCGAACCAGGGGCTGAATCTGTTTTTCATTTTCTTTATGGGCGCGTGTTAACAATACCTCTGAAAATATAAAAAAAGAAGGTTCAAGCGTATTTGACAGAGTGGATCAAGATGATTCTATACCATTTTACAGAGGCCAGTTCATGAAGGAAGGCTTTCTCATTCAAGTTAGCAAGCGTCTGACATCAGGACAGGTCATTTCCCTGAACAGCCATTACAAACACAGGCTGTAAAACAGTGATCACTAAGGTCATTACAGAAAACATCAGACTGATACCTATCATGATTGTTTGTGAGGATAACATCAAGGAGAGTAGCCTTTTCTGGGTGTTTGGAGTCGTACCTTGTGGGATTGGTAATAATCTGAGAAAGATTTAGGGAGTCCCATTACTTTAGGACTTGGTCAGATGGTTTAAGCATGTCCCAGTCACCTAGCAGGACAAATTCAGACTTTGTGTAAGGGGCCAGGAGAGAGCTTATGGCATTTAGGGTACAGGCCGGTGCTCGTGTACAAATGTGATCATGTAAAAATGTAAGCAAGGTTTGAAATAATTGTTTAAGTAAAATAGTATACCTGTTTGGGCTTCTTGCGGTCAATTTGCAGTCTACAAATGATTTGTAATTATGTTCCGGCCCCCTGACCATCTGCTCAAGAAAAGATCGGCCCGCGGCTGAATCTAGTTGATGATCCCTGCTGTACAGTATGTGGGTTGAGTAGTTAAGCAAGCTGGCACAAACACCATCCCACATACTGGACCAAGTGCTCTTTAACATTTCTCCTCTGAGGGTAGAGTCCCTCACTGTGCCAGGTCTCTGGTGTCCCTTCAGCCTCTCAGCCAGGCCATGCCCTGTTGGTCAACGGCTATTCTCCACTCCAAGATGCTTCTCAAATGTCACCCCTGATCCTATTCCCTATGTAGTGCACTTATTTTGACCAGAGCACTGAGCACTGCATAGGGGATAGGGTGCCATTTCAGACACAGTCCAGTCCCTCTGTGTGCCAGGTTTCCCTTCAGTCTCTATGCTGGTCACACCCTATTGGCTAACGGCTGTTCAGTTCTCCACTCCAGCATACTATCCTATCTACATCCTAATAAGGTCTCTGACCTGCTTACTGTGCTGGACCATCAGCAGTATCACTGCACAGACAAATTAGGGCCAATAGCTCCCTGTTTGTGAACACTGCGTACACTAATCTGTGTCTGATGAACACTGAGCATTTTGTCCAGACCAAACATGACAGCGTTTAGAACTGTGACTCACCCTGCCTCACTGAACAAAAATATAAATGCAACAAGTAACTATTTGAGTTACAGTTCATTTAAGGAAATCATTCAATGTAAATAAATTCATCAGGCTCTAATCTATAGAGTTCACATGACTGTGAATACAGATATGAATCTGTTGGTCACAGATACCTGAAAAGAAAGGTAGGGTGTTGATCAGAAAACCAGTTAGTGTCTGGTGTGACAACCATTTGCCTCATGCAGTGCGACACATCTCCTTCACATAGAGTTGATCAGGTTGTTGATTGTGGCCTGTGGAATGTTGTCCCACTCCTCTTCAATGGCTGTGCAAAGTTGGTGGATATTAGCAGAAACTGAAACACTCTGTCATACACGTCGATCCAGAGCATCCCAAACTTCCCCAGTGTGCCAGTGGCCATCGAAGGTGAACATTTTCCCACTGAAGTCAGTTATGACACTGTCTGCAGTCAGGTCAAGACCCTGGTGAGGAGACAAGTACGTAGATGAGCTTCCCTGAGACTGTTTCTGACAGTTTGTGCAGAAATTCTTTGGTTGTGCAAACCCACAGTTTCATCAGCTGTCTGGGTGGCTGGGCTCAGCAATCCCACAGGTGAAGAAGCCGGATGTGGAGGTCCTGGACTGGCGTGGTTATACGTGGTCTAAGTTGTGAGGCCGGGTGTACGTACTGCCAAATTCTCTAAAACGACATTGGAGGCAGCTTATAGTAGAGAAATTAACATTCAATTCTCTGGAAATGAACTCTGAGGAACATTCCTGCAGTCAGCATGCCAATTGCACGCTCCCTCAACACTTGAGACATCTGTGGCATTGTGTTATGTGACAAAACTGCACATTTTAGAGTGGGCTTTTATTGTCCCCAGGACAAAGTGCACCTGTGTAATGATCATGCTGTTTAATCATCTTCTTGATATGTCACTACTGTCAGGTGGATGGATTATCTGGGCAAAGGAGAAATGCTCACTAATAGGGATCTAAACAAATTTGTGCAGAAAATTTGAGAGAAATATGTTATTGTGAAAATTTCTGCCATCTGTTATTTCAGCTGATGAAACATGGGACTTTGTGTTTATTTTTTTGTTCAGTGTATTTTATTGTAAGTCACCTAAATATCTAACTACATTTCCCATTGTTCACGTGACAATGACTGGTCTTGATAGAGATGATTTGGTATCGTATGATCATCCGTAGACAAATTGGCATTAAAGTAACTGTCCAGTGTTTCTAGATTTCTATGAAATATTACTTATAATTAATTACAATATGAGTGAAATACTTTTCCTTCCGCAAAAAATGTAATTAGGTATGGCATACCCCAACAACAGAATGGTGTGGGCGTATAACGGTCATGATCATATGCTCATGCTGGATATTGGCTGGAACTGGAAGAGGCTGTCGTACGCGTCGATCCAGAGCATCCCAAACGTGCTCAATGGGTGACATGTCTGGTGAGTATGCAGGTCATGGAAGAACTAAGACATTTTCAGGTTGAATTTATTAACCCTAGAAACAAGAGTGTGTCATACAGATCAGTACTGACTTAGACAACCCTGGGCAACCTGCGTATTACTAAGTAATATAGAGAATACACAGTCTAACCTCCTTACCAGGAGCAGGCCTTCTGCTCTCCAGTTAAAGAGAAAAGCGAACTGCTTTGCTTTGTTGTGTTTAGTTGTGTATCAGCCGTAGAAAAAGGTTTGCATACCCTCTCCTCCAACAACCAGCAGCCACACTAATCACTAACGGTCATGATCATATGCTCATGCTAGATATTGGCTGGAACTGGAAGAGGCTGTCGTACGCGTCGATCCAGAGCGTCCCAAACGTGCTCAATGGGTGACATGTCTGGTGAGTATGCAGGTCATGGAAGAACTAAGACATTTTCAGCTTCCAGAAATACACATGGTCTGCGGTTACATTGGAGGAGGCTTATGGTAGAGACATGAGCATTCAATTATCTGGCAACAGCTCCGTTGGACATTCTTGCAGGCAGCATGCTAATTGCATGCTTGATACATGTGTGGCATTGTGTTGTGTGACCAAACTTAGAGTGGCTTTTTATTGTCTCCAGCACAAGGTGCACCTTTGTAATGATCATGCTGTTTAATCAGTTTCTTGATATGCCACACCTGTCAGGTGGACGGGTTATCCTGGCAAAGGAGAAATGCTCACTAACAGGGATATAAAAAAAATGTGTACAAAATGTGAGAAAAATAAGCTTTTTGTTCATATGGAACATTTCTGGGTCTTTTATTTCAGCTCATGAAACATGGGACCAACACTTTTGCGTTTTTATTTTTGTTCAGCGAAGAAGAGGCTCTCCATTTTGGCAATCGGTCCATCTGGTCTGATATTACTGTGTCTCGTCAGTGAATCAGTGCTGTTCTAAAGTAGGTCACTTGTTGCAGATCCAGCAAACAAACACAGATCCAATATTGCCTGCATGATGAAAAAAAGATGTTCAAAATAAAAGTAAACCAGCAGATCCCTTTTAACAAACCCAATGTATTGGTTTATTCCTGTGTGTGTGCGTGGGAGGGGGGCGCCTGAGAGAGGCTGTCTACAGTTAAAATGTGCTAAATGAAATAATAAATCCATAAGTACTGGTTTTGGTGGAATGTGCCACTGTGTGGGTGTTGCAGAAAATAGACTTCTGAAGCTCATGATTGTGAACTCATTGGTGCAGAACCTTCCTTCACTCTTCTGCTTTCAACAGCAAGTTATTACCCCAAAAAGATCAGTTTCTCTCCTTTACCAAACTCTAAATCTCACTTTTATGAACATATCATTCTATCCATACCCTCCGTATAATTTACCTCCCATCATGTTCTGTCTTTCATTTCATCCCCTCTCCCCTTCATCTTCTAGTGTGGCGGCGCTCTCATGCTGCATCATTGGGGATGACACGTGCTCTCTGTTTATTGCCAAGGCGAGAAGGGAGCGCGAGATGGAGAGGGAGGGAGGGAGCGGGAGAGAAAGAGGGCGGGAGGATGAGAGGGAGAGAGATCTGGAGAGCAGAGACCCCATAGAATACACTGCCTCTTTCTGTAGCACGCTCATACACACAGACTGGAACAGACTAAGGCAAAGAGAGAGAGAAAAACAGACGCACTACAAAATACGCAACAATAGCAGCCGTTGAAGCTCAAACCACCACAAGAGGTAAGTCCTTATGTGTCTGTATGTTCAGTTTGGATCTGATGATGATACCTACATGAGATAGAATGACAGAACTTGTTTTTGCAAAGCTTGACTTAACTCTTTGATAGTGCATAAGAAGGTTAAGGTACATCGATCATGGAAGAGGGAATTGATAGCACATACTTTATAGGGACATTTAGCAACCCCAGATCCTCTACTGTCTCCTAGCTGTATAAGTGTGGTTCTGACTGTGCCCCAGTGCCAGCCTCTGCATTGGCGTGAGTACGAGGTCGTCAGGTTGAATTTATTAACCCTAGAAACAGGAGTGCGTCATACTGCCTTAGACAACTCTGGAAAACCTGCGTATTACTAATTAATATAGAGAATACACAGTCTAACCTTACCAGGAGCAGGCCTTCTGCTTTCCAGTTAAAGAGAAAAGCGAACTGCTTTGCTTTGTTGTGTTTAGTTGTGTGTCAGCCGTAGAAAAAGGTTTGCGTACCCTCTCCTCCAACAACCAGCAGCCACACTAATCACTAACACACTGCACTTCATATCTGAGGCCATTGCATGTGGAAGGGGTAGAGTTAGAGATGGATAGAGACAGGAAAGCTTCTATTCTGTTCCAAGTAGAATCTGTGTTCCAATTGTTACAGTCTCAATGAAGAGTTCATCAGTGGACATTTCCAGAGCCTTCAGAAAGTGTTCACACACCTCTTGACTTTTCCCACATTTTGTCCTGTTACAATCTGAAATTAAAATGGTTTACATTTAGATGTTTTTGTCACCGGCCTACATACAATAGCTCATAATGTCAAAATGGAATTATGTTTGAATACTGTACGAAAAAATGAATTGCTGAAATGTCTTGAGCCAATAAGTATTCAACCCCTTAGTTATGGCAAACCTAAATATGTTCAGGAGTAAAAATGTGCTTAACAAGTCACATAAGAAGTTGTATGGACTAAGTCCTATGCAATAACAGTATTTAACATGAGTTTGGAATAACTGCCTCATCTCTGTACCCCACACATAGAATTATCTGTAAGGTCCCTCAGTCAAGCAGAGAATTTCAAACACAGATTGAACCACAAGGAGGTTTTCCAATGCCTCGCAAAGAAAGGGCACCTATTGGTAGATGTGTAAAAAGAAAACAGACATTGAATATCCCTTTGAGTATGGTGAAGTTATTAATTACACTTTGGATAGCGTATCAATACACCCAGTCCATACAAAGATACAGGCATCCTTCCTAACTCAGTTGCTGGAGAGGAAGGAAACCACTTATGGATTTCACCATGAGGCCAATGGTGACTTTAAAACAGTTAGAGTTTAATGGTTGTGACAGGAGAAAACTGAGGATGGATCCACAGTTACTCCACAATACTAACCTAATTGACAGAGTGATAAGAAGAAAGCCTGTACATAATCAAAAATATTCCAAAACATGCATCCTGTTTGCAACAAGTAATACTGCAGAAAATGTGGCAAAGCAATTAACTTTTTTTTCCTGAATACAAAGTGTTATGTTTGGGGCAAATCCAATACAACACCTTTACTGAGTACCACTTTCCATATTGTCAAGCATAGTGGAGGCAGCATCATGTTATGGGTATGCTTGTAATTGTTAAGGACTGGGGAGTTTTCCAGGATAAAAAAAGAAACATAATAGAGCTAAGCACAGGCAACATCCTAGAGGAAAACCTGGTTCAGTCTGCTTTCCAACAGACACTGGGGGATGAATCCACCTTTCAGCAGGACAATAACCTAAAACACAAGGCCAAATATACACTTGAGTTGCTTACCAAGAAGACAGTGAATGTTCCCAAGTGGCAGAGTTACAGTTTGGACTTAAATCTACTTGAAAATCTATGGAAAGATCTAAAATGGTTGTCTAGCAATGATCAACAACCAATTTGACAGAGCTTGAAGAATAAATTAAAAATATATAATGGGCAAATGTTGCACAATCCAGATGTGGAAAGCTTTTAGAGACTTACCCAGAAAGACTCACAGCTGTAATCACTGCCAAATGTGCTTCTACAACGTATTGACTCAGGGGTGTGAATACTTATGTAAATTAGTTATTTCTGTACAAATTTTCAATACATTTGAAAGCATTTCTAAACATGTTTTCACCTTGTCATTATTGGGTATTGTGAGAGAAAAAACTATTGAATCCATTTTGAATTCAGGCTGTAACAACTAAATGTGGAATAAGTCAAGGGGTATAAATACTTTCTGAAGGAACTGGAATTGGATATCTGTTAGGCCTACATTTCGTTTGAGCTCTTTGTGTATGTGGATGTTCGTTTACATGCTGTGTGCACAGCCTCCTGCCTCATTGAATAGTGGTTGCACACTTGGACCTGTAGGCAAACCCTTTGAGATCTGAGGCTGAATGTCAGGCCTGACATGGTGTGAGTGAACTTCATCACCTGTCAGCAAAACGATGACAGGCTCCTGGGCTGTGGTGGAAGTAAATGCTGATATGTATCACTTTCACCTTGTGAGAAATATGTCCTGTTCATTTGTACACTTTCTGTCGACAAGATAATATGAAATAATATGGGTGCAGCCCCAATTCATTGTCTTATATAAGCCTGGTGCAGAATTCTAATACATAGGTTTGTTCTAGGATCAAAAGCTTTGACAAATGGACAGTAGACACAATGTCCCTGTTATTTAATCCACACTGTCTATTATGATTTATTATCACCCTATACAGTGTAAAAAAGGACGTTATCAGGTTAGCATTTTCTCCTTCAGCATATGCAAGCTCAACAAAGCCCACTGTATCCTATGGGACCAGGTCTGTTTCTTTGCTGCTCTTGGATATTAATAGAACTACAAAGAGCATTATAAACTGGGTGGTTCCAGCCCTGAATGCTGATTGGCTGAAAGCCATGGTATATCAGACCCTATACCATGGGTATGACAAAACATTTATTTGTACTGCTCTAATTACGTTGGTAACCAGTTTATAATAGCAATAAGGCACCTCAGGGGTTTGTGGTATATGGCCAATATAATACGGCTACGGGCTGTGTCCACTCCGCTTTGCGTCGTGCCTAGGAACATTCCTTAGCCGTGTTATATTGGCCATATAACACCCCTCCCCCCGGGCCTTATTGCTTAAAAATACCCTGTGAGTTTGTTGCTTTATCAGCTAAGCAGGCAGATAAAATTGCTCTGTTCCTACCACTGTAAAAAATCGACCTATGAGTCATAACGATATGGCTTGAACTTTGATGTTCACTTTTTTCCCTCACTCTTTCAATCTCCAACGGATGATTTCATTTTGTACTAATAGATGGGGCCCGGATTGTTTTGGAACTTCCCTTCAAAGGCTAACTGCACGGTGCCGCAGAGCCTGCTGCAGACCATGTACGTAGTGCCTTCTGGAATGGACTTCATATACTGTATATAGCTTCCTTAACTTATGTTTTTGGCATCACATTCATCACTCTTTCCATTCACACTGTCCGTCCTTCCTAAAGTCATGAGCTGATGACTGCAGTGTTTCACACCGAGGCCTAGCTTGTGGACCAGTGGAACGTAACTTAGTGTCCTGGACTACAAGCTAATGGCCAATCCCTGCAGAGCATTGGACAGCAACTCGTGACTCTGTGGCCAATCGTGACTCAGTATTGGACTATTACTTGTGAGTCATCAAGCACTTTTTTGGCAAAGTTGAAAGAGACTCATGAGCCATGGACCAATCGCAGCAGAGCACTGGACCAGGACTGATCCAATTTGGGAGATCATTTGATGACTCGTATCTCACCTTCACCCCATTAAGTCCATGGTAATGATGCTCAGAACGAGCTTTAGCCGAGCATCACAGCACACATTCTCTATGTGTGTGTTATATTACCATCCATCAGCGTTGAACCCCAGCCATGGCTGTTGTTGTGTTCAGTTTGGACAGAACTGCATGTTCCACACATATTGCATGCGAATCATGTCCTTGTTTTGGGGTGTGTAGGTATAGTCTCAAACTTAGTATTAGCATATGCTTGATAGTCTTTTGAAGTAAGGTATAGCTAGTTTTCAAGTGTTTGAAACCTGTTGCGTATTTTTTTGTTTCGACTTTTGGGTTTTGTTTCCTGACTACCCACTGGGCACAGACTTCATTTCAACGTCTAGTTTTGATATTCATTTGGTTGAGTTGTCAACTAACGTGAAATCAACCAAACATGTGACCATGTCTTTGTTTTTAGTTTTTAAAGTTGGGTTAAAGAAATAAGAAATGCCCTTACGTTGATGACTTTGATTAAATCCAATCAGTTTTCCCACATTGATTCAACGTTTTATTTAAAATGACAAACAACATTAATTCAACCAGTTTTTGCCCAGTGAGTAACCAGCATACGGGGGGGGGGGAGACAAAAAAGAGACTGGATGCTATAGGCCTAGATGTTGTGGATGCTTGGGTTAGAGTAGATAGACAGTGGATGATTCAGTGAAGCGGATCATGTAGCCCGTTGACATATTGGATATTGAGTGTGGCTTCACTGGACAAGGATGTTGGCTGACGTCAGAAATGGCCGATGAGGGGCATGTCAGGCAGCATATCATGTCAAAGACTCCAGCCACCCCAGTCACAGACTGTTCTCTCTGCTACCGCATGGCAAGCGGTACCGGAGTGCCAAGTCTAGGTCCAAGATGCTTCTAAACAGCTTCTACCCCCAAGGCATAAGACTGCTGAACAGCTAATCAAATGGCTCCCCAGACATTTACGCTGCTGCTGCTGTGTTATTATCTATGCATAGTCACTTTAATAACTCTACCTACATGTACATATTACCTCAATTACCTCGACACCGGTGCCCCCGCACATTGACTCTGTACCAGTACCCCCTGTATATAGCCTCCACATTGACTCTGTACCGGTACCCCCTGTATATAGCCTCCACATTGACTCTGTACCAGTACCCCCTGTATATAGCCTCCACATTGACTCTGTACCAGTACCCCCTGTATATAGCCTCCACATTGACTCTGTACCGGTACCCCCTGTATGTAGCCTCCACATTGACTCTGTACCGGTACCCCCTGTATGTAGCCTCCACATTGACTCTGTACCGGTACCCCCTGTATGTAGCCTCCACATTGACTCTGTACCGGTACCCCCTGTATGTAGCCTCCACATTGACTCTGTACCGGTATGCCCTGTATGTAGCCTCCACATTGACTCTGTACCGGTACCCCCTGTATTTAGCCTCCACATTGACTGTACCGGTACCCCCTGTATGTAGCCTCCACATTGAGTCTGTACCGGTACCCCCTGTATGTAGCCTCCACATTGACTCTGTACCGGTACCCCCTGTGTATAGCCTCCACATGTACCGGTACCCCCTGTATGTAGCCTCCACATTGATTCTGTACCGGTACCCCCTTAATATAGCCTCCACATTGACTCTGTACCGGTACCCCCTGTATGTAGCCTCCACATTGACTCTGTACCGGTACCCCCTTTATGTAGCCTCCACATTGACTCTGTACCGGTACCCCCTGTACATAGCCTCCACATTGACTCTGTACCAGTACCCCCTGTGTATAGCCTCCACATTGACTCTGTACCGGTACCCCCTGTATGTAGCCTCCACATTGACTCTGTACCGGTACCCCCTGTATGTAGCCTCCACATTGACTCTGTACCGGTACCCCCTGTATGTAGCCTCCACATTGACTCTGTACCGGTACCCCCTGTATGTAGCCTCCACATTGACTCTGTACCGGTAACCCCTGTATGTAGCCTCCACATTGACTCTGTACCGGTACCCCCTGTATGTAGCCTCCACATTGACTCTGTACCGGTACGCCCTGTATGTAGCCTCCACATTGACTCTGTACCGGTACCCCCTGTATGTAGCCTCCACATTGACTGTACCGGTACCCCCTGTATGTAGCCTCCACATTGACTCTGTACCGGTACCCCTGTATGTAGCCTCCACATTGACTCTGTACCGGTACCCCCTGTGTATAGCCTCCACATGTACCGGTACCCCCTGTATGTAGCCTCCACATTGATTCTGTACCGGTACCCCCTGTATATAGCCTCCACATTGACTCTGTACCGGTACCCCCTGTATGTAGCCTCCACATTGACTCTGTACCGGTACCCCCTGTATGTAGCCTCCACATTGACTCTGTACCGGTACCCCTGTATGTAGCCTCCACATTGACTCTGTACCGGTACCCCCTGTATATAGCCTCCACACTGACTCTGTACCGGTACCCCCTGTATGTAGCCTCCACATTGACTCTGTACTGGTACCCCCTGTATGTAGCCTCCACATTGACTCTGTACCGGTACCTCCTGTATGTAGCCTCCACATTGACTCTGTACTGGTACCCCCTGTATGTAGCCTCCACATTGACTCTGTACCGGTACCCCCTGTATGTAGCCTCCACATTGACTCTGTACTGGTACCCCCTGTATATAACCTCCACATTGACTCTGTACCGGTACCCCCTGTATATAACCTCCACATTGACTCTGTACCGGTACCCCCTGTATGTAGCCTCCACATTGACTCTGTACCGGTACCCCCTGTATATAGCCTCCACATTGACTCTTTACCGGTACCCCCTGTATGTAGCCTCCACATTGACTCTGTACCGGTACCCCCTGTATGTAGCCTCCACATTGACTCTGTACCGGTACCCCCTGTATATAGCCTCCACATTGACTCTGTACCGGTACCCCCTGTATGTAGCCTCCACATGGACTCTGTACCGGTACCCCCTGTATGTAGCCTCCACATTGACTCTGTACCGGTACCCCCTGTATGTAGCCTCCACATTGACTCTGTACCGGTACCCCCTGTATGTAGCCTCCACATTGACTCTGTACCGGTACCCCCTGTATGTAGCCTCCACATTGACTCTGTACCGGTACCCCCTGTATGTAGCCTCCACATTGACTCTGTACCGGTACCCCCTGTATGTAGCCTCCACATTGACTCTGTACCGGTACGCCCTGTATGTAGCCTCCACATTGACTCTGTACCGGTACCCCCTGTATGTAGCCTCCACATTGACTGTACCGGTACCCCCTGTATGTAGCCTCCACATTGACTCTGTACCGGTACCCCCTGTATGTAGCCTCCACATTGACTCTGTACCGGTACCCCCTGTGTATAGCCTCCACATGTACCGGTACCCCTGTATGTAGCCTCCACATTGATTCTGTACCGGTACCCCCTGTATATAGCCTCCACATTGACTCTGTACCGGTACCCCCTGTATGTAGCCTCCACATTGACTCTGTACCGGTACCCCCTGTATGTAGCCTCCACATTGACTCTGTACCGGTACCCCCTGTATGTAGCTTCCACATTGACTCTGTACCGGTACCCCCTGTATATAGCCTCCACACTGACTCTGTACCGGTACCCCCTGTATGTAGCCTCCACATTGACTCTGTACTGGTACCCCCTGTATGTAGCCTCCACATTGACTCTGTACCGGTACCTCCTGTATGTAGCCTCCACATTGACTCTGTACTGGTACCCCCTGTATGTAGCCTCCACATTGACTCTGTACCGGTACCCCCTGTATGTAGCCTCCACATTGACTCTGTACTGGTACCCCCTGTATATAACCTCCACATTGACTCTGTACCGGTACCCCCTGTATATAACCTCCACATTGACTCTGTACCGGTACCCCCTGTATGTAGCCTCCACATTGACTCTGTACCGGTACCCCCTGTATATAGCCTCCACATTGTCTCTTTACCGGTACCCCCTGTATGTAGCCTCCACATTGACTCTGTACCGGTACCCCCTGTATGTAGCCTCCACATTGACTCTGTACCGGTACCCCCTGTATATAGCCTCCACATTGACTCTGTACCGGTACCCCCTGTATGTAGCCTCCACATTGACTCTGTACCGGTACCCCCTGTATGTAGCCTCCACATTGACTCTGTACCGGTACCCCCTGTATGTAGCCTCCACATTGACTCTGTACCGGTACCCCCTGTATGTAGCCTCCACATTGACTCTGTACCGGTACCCCCTGTATGTAGCCTCCACATTGACTCTGTACCGGTACCCCCTGTATGTAGCCTCCACATTGACTCTGTACCGGTACCCCCTGTATGTAGCCTCCACATTGACTGTACCGGTACCCCCTGTATATAGCCTCCACATTGACTTTGTACCGGTACCCCCTGTATGTAGCCTCCACATTGACTCTGTACCGGTACCCCCTGTGTATAGCCTCCACATGTACCGGTACCCCCTGTATGTAGCCTCCACATTGATTCTGTACCGGTACCCCCTTAATATAGCCTCCACATTGACTCTGTACCGGTACCCCCTGTATGTAGCCTCCACATTGACTCTGTACCGGTACCCCCTTTATGTAGCCTCCACATTGACTCTGTACCGGTACCCCTGTACATAGCCTCCACATTGACTCTGTACCAGTACCCCTGTGTATAGCCTCCACATTGACTCTGTACCGGTACCCCCTGTATGTAGCCTCCACATTGACTCTGTACCGGTACCCCTGTATGTAGCCTCCACATTGACTCTGTACCGGTACCCCCTGTGTGTAGCCTCCACATTGACTCTGTACCGGTACCCCCTGTATGTAGCCTCCACATTGACTCTGTACCGGTACCCCCTGTATGTAGCCTCCACATTGACTCTGTACCGGTACCCCC
This sequence comes from Oncorhynchus gorbuscha, assembly GCF_021184085.1. Taxonomy (NCBI): domain Eukaryota; kingdom Metazoa; phylum Chordata; class Actinopteri; order Salmoniformes; family Salmonidae; genus Oncorhynchus; species Oncorhynchus gorbuscha. The sequence goes on along the minus strand of NC_060173.1, from coordinate 42,327,125 downwards.
TGTATGTAGCCTCCACATTGACTCTGTACCGGTACGCCCTGTATGTAGCCTCCACATTGACTCTGTACCGGTACCCCCTGTATGTAGCCTCCACATTGACTGTACCGGTACCCCCTGTATGTAGCCTCCACATTGACTCTGTACCGGTACCCCCTGTATGTAGCCTCCACATTGACTCTGTACCGGTACCCCCTGTGTATAGCCTCCACATGTACCGGTACCCCCTGTATGTAGCCTCCACATTGATTCTGTACTGGTACCCCCTGTATATAGCCTCCACATTGACTCTGTACCGGTACCCCCTGTATGTAGCCTCCACATTGACTCTGTACCGGTACCCCCTGTATGTAGCCTCCACATTGACTCTGTACCGGTACCCCCTGTATGTAGCCTCCACATTGACTCTGTACCGGTACCCCCTGTATATAGCCTCCACACTGACTCTGTACCGGTACCCCCTGTATGTAGCCTCCACATTGACTCTGTACTGGTACCCCCTGTATGTAGCCTCCACATTGACTCTGTACCGGTACCTCCTGTATGTAGCCTCCACATTGACTCTGTACTGGTACCCCCTGTATGTAGCCTCCACATTGACTCTGTACCGGTACCCCCTGTATGTAGCCTCCACATTGACTCTGTACTGGTACCCCCTGTATATAACCTCCACATTGACTCTGTACCGGTACCCCCTGTATATAACCTCCACATTGACTCTGTACCGGTACCCCCTGTATGTAGCCTCCACATTGACTCTGTACCGGTACCCCCTGTATATAGCCTCCACATTGACTCTTTACCGGTACCCCCTGTATGTAGCCTCCACATTGACTCTGTACCGGTACCCCCTGTATGTAGCCTCCACATTGACTCTGTACCGGTACCCCCTGTATATAGCCTCCACATTGACTCTGTACCGGTACCCCCTGTATGTAGCCTCCACATGGACTCTGTACCGGTACCCCCTGTATGTAGCCTCCACATTGACTCTGTACCGGTACCCCCTGTATGTAGCCTCCACATTGACTCTGTACCGGTACCCCCTGTATGTAGCCTCCACATTGACTCTGTACCGGTACCCCCTGTATGTAGCCTCCACATTGACTCTGTACCGGTACGCCCTGTATGTAGCCTCCACATTGACTCTGTACCGGTACCCCCTGTATGTAGCCTCCACATTGACTGTACCGGTACCCCCTGTATGTAGCCTCCACATTGACTCTGTACCGGTACCCCCTGTATGTAGCCTCCACATTGACTCTGTACCGGTACCCCCTGTGTATAGCCTCCACATGTACCGGTACCCCTGTATGTAGCCTCCACATTGATTCTGTACCGGTACCCCCTGTATATAGCCTCCACATTGACTCTGTACCGGTACCCCCTGTATGTAGCCTCCACATTGACTCTGTACCGGTACCCCCTGTATGTAGCCTCCACATTGACTCTGTACCGGTACCCCCTGTATGTAGCCTCCACATTGACTCTGTACCGGTACCCCCTGTATATAGCCTCCACACTGACTCTGTACCGGTACCCCCTGTATGTAGCCTCCACATTGACTCTGTACTGGTACCCCTGTATGTAGCCTCCACATTGACTCTGTACCGGTACCTCCTGTATGTAGCCTCCACATTGACTCTGTACTGGTACCCCCTGTATGTAGCCTCCACATTGACTCTGTACCGGTACCCCCTGTATGTAGCCTCCACATTGACTCTGTACTGGTACCCCCTGTATATAACCTCCACATTGACTCTGTACCGGTACCCCCTGTATATAACCTCCACATTGACTCTGTACCGGTACCCCCTGTATGTAGCCTCCACATTGACTCTGTACCGGTACCCCCTGTATATAGCCTCCACATTGACTCTGTACCGGTACCCCCTGTATGTAGCCTCCACATTGACTCTGTACCGGTACCCCCTGTATGTAGCCTCCACATTGACTCTGTACCGGTACCCCCTGTATATAGCCTCCACATTGACTCTGTACCGGTACCCCCTGTATGTAGCCTCCACATGGACTCTGTACCGGTACCCCCTGTATGTAGCCTCCACATTGACTCTGTACCGGTACCCCCTGTATGTAGCCTCCACATTGACTCTGTACCGGTACCCCTGTATGTAGCCTCCACATTGACTCTGTACCGGTACCCCCTGTATGTAGCCTCCACATTGACTCTGTACCGGTACCCCCTGTATGTAGCCTCCACATTGACTCTGTACCGGTACGCCCTGTATGTAGCCTCCACATTGACTCTGTACCGGTACCCCCTGTATGTAGCCTCCACATTGACTGTACCGGTACCCCTGTATGTAGCCTCCACATTGACTCTGTACCGGTACCCCCTGTATGTAGCCTCCACATTGACTCTGTACCGGTACCCCCTGTGTATAGCCTCCACATGTACCGGTACCCCCTGTATGTAGCCTCCACATTGATTCTGTACCGGTACCCCCTGTATATAGCCTCCACATTGACTCTGTACCGGTACCCCCTGTATGTAGCCTCCACATTGACTCTGTACCGGTACCCCCTGTATGTAGCCTCCACATTGACTCTGTACCGGTACCCCCTGTATGTAGCCTCCACATTGACTCTGTACCGGTACCCCCTGTATATAGCCTCCACACTGACTCTGTACCGGTACCCCCTGTATGTAGCCTCCACATTGACTCTGTACTGGTACCCCCTGTATGTAGCCTCCACATTGACTCTGTACCGGTACCTCCTGTATGTAGCCTCCACATTGACTCTGTACTGGTACCCCCTGTATGTAGCCTCCACATTGACTCTGTACCGGTACCCCCTGTATGTAGCCTCCACATTGACTCTGTACTGGTACCCCCTGTATATAACCTCCACATTGACTATAACCTCCACATTGACTCTGTACCGGTACCCCCTGTATATAACCTCCACATTGACTCTGTACCGGTACCCCCTGTATGTAGCCTCCACATTGACTCTGTACCGGTACCCCCTGTATGTAGCCTCCACATTGACTCTGTACCGGTACCCCCTGTATGTAGCCTCCACATTGACTCTGTACCGGTACCCCCTGTATATAGCCTCCACATTGACTCTGTACCGGTACCCCTGTATATAGCCTCCACATTGACTCTGTACCGGTACCCCCTGTATGTAGCCTCCACATTGACTCTGTACCGGTACCCCCTGTATGTAGCCTCCACATTGACTCTGTACCGGTACCCCCTGTATGTAGCCTCCACATTGACTCTGTACCGGTACCCCTGTATGTAGCCTCCACATTGACTCTGTACCGGTACCCCTGTATGTAGCCTCCACATTGACTCTGTACCGGTACCCCCTGTATGTAGCCTCCACATTGACTCTGTACCGGTACCCCCTGTATGTAGCCTCCACATTGACTCTGTACCGGTACCCCCTGTATATAGCCTCCACATTGACTCTGTACCGGTACCCCCTGTATGTAGCCTCCACATTGACTCTGTACCGGTACCCCCTGTATATAGCCTCCACATTGACTCTGTACCCCCTGTATGTAGCCTCCACATTGACTCTGTACCGGTACCCCCTGTATATAGCCTCCACATTGACTCTGTACCGGTACCCCCTGTATGTAGCCTCCACATTGACTCTGTACCGGTACCCCCTGTACGTAGCCCTGCTGTTGTTATTTACTGCTGCTCTTTAATTATTTGTTGTTTTTATCTATTACTTTTTTAGGGGGTATTTTCTTTAAACTGCGTTGTTGAGGGCTTGTAAGTAAGCATTTCACTGTAAGGTCTACACTTGTTGTATTCGGCGCATGTGACAAATAACATTTGATTTGATTTGAAAACAGCATTTTCTTACCAGCTGAAGTACCCACCAATCTGTAAGCTTTAACAAAACTGAGTCAGGTGGAAGGAGAGGGTTTGGATGTTCAAAGAAAAGGGCTTCCAACTCCCTGTTGGGCAAATCCTTTACAGTGTTACATTTCATAATAAAATAATTAAGAGATCCATCTTTTGATATGCAGGAATGAACACTGCAATCGAAAATGTAGTCTTATGAGACAGTGGTGTTTGTTCAGGAAGGTTTTAAGACTCCCCCCCCCGCCTCTCCCCTCTCTGTTGTGTAAAGGTCCCATTGAGAGCCACATGCCATGTCCTTCTGGCCGACTGGCTCTGTCCCAAAGCCCTGGGTACCTATAGTGACAGGAGGCAGGGTTAGGCAGGCTGGAAACACAGCCCTGTGGATTCCTCAGGGGACACGGCCCTATCAGGCCATCTCTGACGCCAGAGCTGAGGGCAACATAGAGACAAAGATAGGGGTGGGCTGCGTCCCAAATGGCACCCTGTTCCCTATGGAGTTCACTACATAGGGAATAGTGCACTACATAGGGAACAGTGCACTACAGAGGGAATAATGCACTACATAGGGAATAGTGCACTACATAGGGAATAGTGCACTACATAGGGAATAGTGCACTACATAGGGAGCAGTGCACTACGTAGGGAATAGTGCACTACATAGGGAATAGGGTGCAATTTGGGATAGGCACATGACTGGCCTGCAAGGCAGTTCTGTAAGTATAGGTATAAAAGGCTAAATGCCAGGGGCACCAGCCATAGCAGCCTCAAGTTGATATCTGGCTATCAATTTTTAATCCATATTTGATATATTGCTCCCGCCAGCGCATGTTCATCTAAGGTCTTCAGACATACACCACTATATTAAAAATGGAATGTGTCACTTCAAATAGTGAAAAAAAGTTGAATCTCTAACATTGTTTTGATTGCTCTGTGTGTGTGTGTGTGTGTGTGTGTGTGTGTGTGTGTGTGTGTGTGTGTGTGTGTGTGTGTGTGTGTGTGTGTGTGTGTGTGTGTGTGTGTGTGTGTGTGTGTGTGTGTGTGTGTGTGTGTGTGTGTGTGTGTGTGTGTGTGTGTCTCTATGTTCCAGTGAGATGATGCCACTTCAATATTGACCTGTTGAAGTGAATCTCTGGTCACGTTGTCAGTCTCTGTTAGCATCATTCTCTGGGCTTGTGTGGGAGGCGAGTCCTGTAGGGATATGTCCACTTAGCTCATAAACAACACTTGAAGTAGCACAGAGAAACCAAGCAGGAGCAGAGAGGATGATGGATACAGAGGAGGGATTGGTAGTAACAGACACAGGTCTGGTCTGAGTAGACTAGAAGATCCCCCAAGAAGGGTTTTGAGTTGTTTTCTTTGAAAGCAGATCATTGAGAGAAGAGAGACGAAGTGATGACAGCAGGATTACTGTGAGAGAGGTGACACTGGTTGCATCTAAAATGGTACCCTGTTTATTATATAGTACGTCACTTTGGACCGGTGTTCTTGTTTGCACTTAATCATCGTTAGTGTGTATAATTTATTTCATTTCTTGAGTTGTTAGGTTCCAGTCTGCTGAGGAGAGCAAAAGGCCATGTTCTGTTTTGGACGAGTTGGCCTTTAATCCTCTCTAATGTTAACGCCCATATGGCTAAATAATACGCCGTACCGGAGTTAATTATGTTACTGACAGAGAGGAGGCTTGAAAAAACATGAATCAAGTAACAGGGCCTTTCTGGACGTTGTTTTTCCAGGGGTCACTGGTGGGTCAGCTTTATTGAATTTATGGGTAAAACAAACTGTTCAAAAACTCGTCAGTAAGAGTTAAAATCCTGACACTACCCAAACGCAACCATTACACAATGAAATGCACACACACTGTGCACACACATGACAGAGAGCCGAATCTGGCCCAGTTTCCGGAATTGATTCTGAATCATGCATCTGGTCAGATGCTTCCCCCTACATGCACATCCCATCGATTTCTTGTCCAGCAGAATGCTTTTCCTCAGGCCCACTCTCTATCACCGATATGAGTCACCGATATGAGTCACACATAAGGCCCCTGCAACTGTAATTGGGGACTGTGAGAGAGAACTAGTCTCTCCACAGTACAAAGTCAACCCTTCCAGCTCATAACCCTATGAGCTACATGAGAGGAAAGGAGAGCGATATGGAGGATGGAGGCCGGCCAGCCAGACAGAGGTAGTTAGTGTGGGTAAAGAGATGTGAGGGGAGCAGCTGGTGGTAATGAGAAGATGTTAAAAGGAACAGAGAAGGTAAGCCAGATCCTTGTAGAACCCAGGCGAGTCGACAGCACTGCTGGAGGTTGTCATGGCTACAAAATCTGTGTAGAACTGTAAAAGAACAGAGGAGAGGAGAGGGAGAGATGGAGGGAGAGAGAGATGAAAAGGAGGACAGATTTATTTGACCATCCTTGACCAAATAAAATGACGGTCTTCTCATGGGGAAAAACAAACCTGAACTTGGTAAGAGAAACCTCACATCTTCTTTTCACTAACAGAGAGTTGATGATGAAAAGACACTGGATGAATGGAGACTTTGAAGTAGCACTTGACTACTTGACTCCATAGACCATGGATGCACAATGGGCACACGTAAAAACACACACCACCAGCACCACCCAGAAGTGAAGTTGATGTTCCCGATCAGCCTCATTTTAGGGTAAATGATCAAGTCCCCCTCATTTAATTACATTAGTATGAGGAATAATTCCTCAGAGAAAATATAAAACTGGATTTGTGGATTTAGGGAATATTGAATAAAGCAGCTAGCGAACAAAAGTATTGAGTCATTTAAACCTGAATCAGTGGGTTTGAAACGGCTTCAGCAGGGACGAATATAGACTGTAATGGAAATTGATTTCACAGCAAGCCATCTTATATAAGGAGCGAGAGAGAGAGATTAAGCAGGCAGAGTAATGAGGCTGGTTGTCCTGGTTAGTTCCTAATTAAAGTTGGTCATGGGCCCATTATAATGTCATGCAGAAGTCCCTTTCAGACAGAGAACAACACAAATAGGAGGAGAGGGTTTTCATTTCCAGTGTTGTCACAAATAGGAGGAGAGGGTTTTCATTTCCAGTGTTGTCACAAATAGGAGGAGAGGGTTTTCATTTCCAGTGTTGTCACAAATAGGAGGAGAGGGTTTTCATTTCCAGTGTTGTCACAAATAGGAGGAGAGGGTTTTCATTTCCAGTGTTGTCACAAATAGGAGGAGAGGGTTTTCATTTCCAGTGTCGCAAATTACTAGGGACTTTTGTTTCGGAGTGTCTGCATCTGGGTTTTGTCTAAGGGTCTGGAAACTTCCGCTGACAAGAGAGAGAGCGTGTGTTGACTAGCTGTTGCGCTTACTGCATCCCAGCCATTAAACAACCTGTCACTGTGTTGAGTTGGGGTTTCTAAATCATTATGAGGCCACTTTATCACTGTGCATGACTCAATTTGGTAGGAAGACTCAAACAGCAAACAATGTTTTGATGCTAACTAAGTCTGTCAGTAAAATAGTTGATCAAGCAGGGAATAGTTGTAAATGTCATAGGTTTCCATATTTCACCGTACATGCTTGTTGGGCTGACAGCCTCCCATTGCAGCTTCTTTACCATTACGTTTGGATCATTTTGACATTTTTTTTTATTCAATAGGCCTTCTTTTATTTTGTTGCATTTGTTTTTCTTGACAATGAGTGAGCTAATGTGCCTGTGTTGTGCATGCCTATCGAACGTCCGTGCCACCTTGAACTTTTGTCACATATTGCTTTACAAAGTGGGATTGAAATATATTTAACACAAAATACTCCATAATGTCAACGTTTTCTTCTTTTTACAAATGAATACAAATTAAATAACTAAAATATGGTCTTTGCATAAGTATTCAGCCCCTTTGTTAAGGCAAGCCAAACTTAGTTCAGAAGTGAAATGTGGCTTAACCAATCACATAAGAAGTTACATGGACTTGCTCTGTGTGAAATAATAGGGGTTGACATGATTTTGTTTATGACTATCCCTCAGTCTGCTGTACACCAGACACTGGGAGAGGAATTCACCTTTCAGTAGAACAATAAACTATAACACAATGCCAGATCTACACTGGAGTTGCTTATCAAGAAGATAGTAAATGTTCCCGAGTGGCCTAGTTACAATTTTGACTTAAATCTGCTTGAAAATCTATGACAAGACTTGAAAATGGCTGTCTAGCCATGATCCCCAACACCTTGACAGAGTTTGGAGAATTTTGAAGAGAATAATGGTCAAATATTGCACAATGTAGGTGTGCAAAGAACTTATGAGACTTAACATGTATTAACTAAGGGGGGTGAATAGGGTAAACCTAGTCAGTTGCACAACTGAATGCATTCAATGAAACGTATCTTCTGCATTAAAGAGGTGAGGGGGCTGCCTTATTCGACGTCATTGGCGCCAGGGGAACTGTTGTTGGGGGTTAACTGCCTTGGTCAAGGGCAGAACGGCAGATTTTCCCAACTTGATGGCTTGTGGAGTCAAACCAGCGACCAACGCTCCCAACCACTAGGCCATCAGCCGCCCGATACTTATCTAATACTTATACTTGTAAGACTTATCTAATCATGGTATATTAGTGTTTTGTTTTTCATTAATCTTCCTGTCGACCAAAAAATGACAATGAAATCTATTTTAATCCCACTTTGTAATAATGTAATGTGATGAAATCCAAGGGTGGTGTAGACATTCTCTAGGCACTGTAAATAGGCTGTGTCTGTGTGTGTCTGTGTCTGTGTGTGTGTCTGTGTGTGTGTGTCTGTGTGTGTCTGTGTGTGTCTGTGTGTGTAAGTGTCTGTGTGTCTGTGTATCTGTGTGTGTGTGTGTGTCTGTGTGTCTGTGTATCTGTGTGTGTGTGTGTGTCTGTGTGTGTCTGTGTGTGTAAGTGTCTGTGTGTCTGTGTATCTGTGTGTGTGTGTGTGTGTGTGTGTGTGTGTGTGTGTGTGTGTGTGTGTGTGTGTGTGTGTGTGTGTGTGTGTGTGTGTGTGTGTGTGTGTGTGTGTGTGTGTGTGTGTGTGTGTGTGTGTGTGTGTGTGTGTGTGTGTGTGTGTGTCTGTATGTGTCTGTGTGTGTAAGTGTCTGTGTAAGTGTCTGTGTATCTGTGTGTGTGTGTGTGTGTGTGTGTGTGTGTGTGTGTGTGTGTGTGTGTGTGTGTGTGTGTGTGTGTGTGTGTGTGTGTGTGTGTGTGTGTGTGTGTTTGCATGTACGTGTGAGTGTTTGATATCCTCAGTGATCCAATGTGTTAGTCGAGTGGCGCCAGCCTGGGTCAGCTCTGCTCTGTGGGCTTATCAGTGCCCTTGTATAGACATATCAATCTAAATTGATATAGCCCCTCTGTGTCCACTGATCTGGCTACACTGCAGGAGTTTCATTATATCCTAATGGGGAAGCTCACTGTCTGTCTGGCTGGCTGGGTCCTCAGACCTGCTTTATTCAGTCTGTGACCCAATTCATGAGCTGAAGACCACTGGAGGCCCAAAGAGAACAGGCTACTACTGTTTAATATGTTTTCCAATAGGCCAATACCACAACTTTCCACAAACTTTCCACAACCATTGAAATCTTTGGGTGTCTGCCTTAGCATTTCTTCTGGTCTCCTAAGTCCAAGCAATGTTTAAATAAGTACACATTATATTATCACGTTTGAGCAAAATCGCAGGAATTTTTCTTTAAAACTGCATCAATGTATCTCAGCTCCATGGACAAATTTGTAGAATTGCAGGAAAATGTCTCTATAGCGCCAAGATTGGGGCCTCTTAAATGTTCTCTAAAATTCAGACACACCGACAGTGCCCCCTGCAAGCCACTTTTTGATCCAGAAAAAACCCTGGACATGTATTCTCTATTCAGATAATAATAATATACTGTGCATCCCTGGACTTCTTTACATGCCCAACAAAAAGGGACTATGGGGGCTGGTGTAGCAATTATATAGGGAAAATTGACTTGCCCCGCCACAGCAACCAAACCTCCTGAAGACCTTGCCACCCAGCCAAAAGCTTGATATACTGTAGACATTTACTGGGGGGAGAAAAACATGATAATGCGGTTTTGCTACTGCAGTGGTTTGAATTGATGGATGAATTTCAGATTTTAAAGTAACAAAGTGTGCGTTGCTATGGTGATTGCAGGTTGCTCTCCAGGATGGCTGGGATGAAGGAGCAGCAATTTACGGAGGAGAAACCCCTACTACCGGAGCAGAGAGGGCAAGATACTGAGATGGTGAGCATTTACTTTATATAACTGTGAATGAGTATGTGTGTGTGTGTGTGTGTGTGTGTGTGTGTGTGTGTGTGTGTGTGTGTGTGTGTGTGTGTGTGTGTGTGTGTGTGTGTGTGTGTGTGTGTGTGTGTGTGTGTGTGTGTGTGTGTGTGTGTGTGTGTGTGTGTGTTCAAATGTGTATTTGTTTTTGTGCAGAGTGTGTGATATAATAGTGTATTTTTGTGTGTCTTTCTTTGGAAACAGAATGTGTTTACATGTGTAGGAGGGATGAATCATACACTGCATTTCAATTCAGGAGTGTGAAAGAAGGGGTGGGGGGGACAAGACTGTAATTGAGAGGCTGCAAGGTCTAACCAAATCCACTGATTGCAGCAGTATGCCTGTCTTAGCAGGAGCTGTAAGTAACTCTTGATTGCTGGGACTGTATGTGAGGAGGACAAGAGAGGTGGCATCAGTAGAGGAAAGACAATCACATTGATTGAAATGCCAAATGTCTAAGAGAATATGTCACTGTAATTTATACACTTCCCTGACTCTCTTGACAATGATTGAGAGAGGGGAGAAACTAATTACTAAGACGATGCCAAGGCATTGGCGGATAAAACTTGGAGGCCAAATAATAAATTCAAAGTTATTGATGATTATTACCTGCTAGCTAGTAATTAGTCCCAAGGGAAATCCACATTAAAGTAAAACGTTATCGGGAGTGGATGTGTGACACAGATGACATTGTATCCTTTAGAAGTCTATGTTGTTGAGGATTTAACAGGAGGATATCATTGCAGCAGTTTATCCAGACAGCTGTTAGCCTTAGCCTATCCTCTGTTGTCCTCCTCTACGTGGATCATGTCCTCCCATGTCTGTTAGTCTTCCTCCCCTCCAGGCCTCTCCCTGCCTGGACCCCTGAGGTGGACTAACCAGCCACTGTAACACACCTGTGTTTGTGTTTATGATGCAGAGAGACCAAGGGCGGTGTGTGAACGCACTCCCATGCGCAAGCCCTGCGCCACTCACCGCCCCCTCTTCCTCAAGCCGCCCCCCACAACGGTGGCATGTGATCGCGCGGCACTGGCTCCACCAGACCCGCAATCGGACCAGTGGGTGCATCCCGGTAATTACATACCCAGAACTCACCTGCAGGGAGACTATTCCCCATGCCCTGCAGGGGTAGCAAATCTCCGTTACCTTTGACTGTTATCGGATGCACCTTTAAATCCTCACCTGCAACACATCCTGAGTCAGAGAAATATGGAGGGCCACAAACAACAGAGATTATCTATATTTATTAAAGTTCCTTTACACACAGGCTGTAGTAGTAGCAATAGCAGTGTTTCATACTGACATAAATTCACAGACAGGCTAAGGATAATCTGATGATAGAGAGATTTTGAACATTCCTGGAGACCAACATGCAGCCAGCCAACACCTCCAGCACAATGTCGCAGACCCCCCCCCATCACCACCACCACCACCACCATGCTGTGCTACTGCAGTCACACGTGGGCTCCAAAGGACAAGAGTGACACCTGCTGGTCCGACCGTCCGAATGAAACCACTAACCTACTACGTCTCTCCACTAAAAACAACTGCATGAAATATCCATTCTTTCTAGGTGTGTCACTGTAACACTGTAACACTGTCTTGAATGGCATCACCCTCTATCAATGGACTGCTGATGACAATCCTCTTTCACCTCGTCCGTGTGTTGATCTGTAATCCTTTTGTCTTTCCTGAAACCACTGTATATGAATACACTATCTAGGATCGCACCTTTAGCACCACAAGGAGTTTGGGGACAATTATTCTTAACCCACTAATAATGCTTCTGATTCAACTATAACCTCTATAGAGCATGTCCTTCATGTTGCACTGAAGTTTAGGGGAATGCTTGGGTTCTGGTTTGGCTCTTTTAGGGCAGGGAAAACGTATTCTGTCTCTCCTGAGCCTTCTCTTCCCTGTCCACTAACTGCTGTCTGTCTGTTTGGACCCACACAGCCTCTATCCATGTTGCTCTCTGTGGATCCATCCCCTCAGCTTTAACGGCCTGCTCAGCCCTGTGGCATCTCAGAAGTGGAAGCAGAGGGACTAACATACTGGGCGTCAGTTGACATTGTGTTTTTGTTATCTGTCTGCAGGAGAACTGTGAGACCCTGATGCCAATTGGAGACTGGAAGGTACTTCAAGTCTATTCTCTTCTATTCTCAATATACTGTATCCCCAATAATCGTTATGACTGTCCACTCGCCCGCGTAACCATGGTGTCGCACTGGGAGGAGAAGGAGGAGGGATTGGTTGGCCAAATGGTTGATGGAATCATTCGCTATCACACAGCACCTCTCACACAGTGTGGTACAGATTTGTGTCTGAATGATAACGTGTAAAGGACTTATATGTGTTTGTGTGTGAGAGAGACTGTTCAATGATTATCGCTCACATAATAGGGCATCAATCTCAATACTACAACTATCACTATAACCATAGTAACCTACTATCCGTTATGGATTAGTAATACCACAGTTATTTCAAAGACCTCAGAAGTTGATTTCTGTACCCGTGATGTTGTCAATTTGAACATGAATCCACGTGACGATGAGATCAGAATAATCCAGACACCTTGTTTCTCACCTCTGTCTGACGCCTCCAGTGTCACCCCCCTCTTCTCTCACTCTCTCCAGTCTCACCTCCTCTCTCTCTCTCTCTCTCTCTCTCTCTCTCTCTCTCTCTCTCTCTCTCTCTCTCTCTCTCTCTCTCTCTCTCTCACTCTCTCCTTCCCTCTCACTTCCCTCTCCTACTGCCTCCTGACAGTCCTTTATAATGGAAAGGCTAACAAACACAGTTGCTTATTATGTTGAGTTAAACGGGAGAGGACTGTGTACCCTTGCGATTGGTGCTATGAAAATAACAACTGTGATTTGCTTTGCACAAATCAAATGAACAGGCCTCTTGAAGTTTGAGTGTTGAGAGCGTGTATGTGTGCGCCTGTGTGCGTGTCCATGCATGTGTGTGTGTTGAATTTTAATTAGCAAAATAAATCTCACAGTTAGCAGGATAAAGTCAAGCGAACAAAGAGAGTACCCAGCACATTTCTGAACAATAAAAATGCACAAATAAAAAGGTAATAAACCCAAAATTGCTTTGTAAAAAAAAGTATACCAGTGACTGAGCCTACGAGTGACTAGAGAAGATCAGCCATCTCTGGTATACAAAGTGCAGTGGTGCGTAAGGGTTTTGCAGTTTAAAATAAATCTCAAAGTTCCATGGTAAAGAGTGTCAATTGATCTCAAACACTGAGCGGAAGCATTCACATATAAAATATCCCCCTAGTCTAGTGGCATAAATGTAGCTGATACTAGCCTCCTTCTGGCTTCAAAAGAAAAACAGGCCTTATTCCTAAAATAAAATCCCAATTTCAGCTTACATTTTTTTGTAAGTTGTTGAATATGCAATTTAAAAGAGAGGCCGTCATCAATTAAAATTCCAAGATATTTCTATGAGGTTACAACCTCAATCTCCTTGCCCTGACAGGTAGTAATAGGTGAAAGGTTCAGAAGTCTATTTCTTGCATTAGAAAACACCATCAGTTTAGTTTTGTCAGTATTGAGGATAAGCTTCAATTTACACAAGGTATGTTGAACAGTATAAAAAGCCGTTTGCATGTTCTGGAAAGCTTTTGTAAGAGACGAGGCACAACAGTAAATATCAGCATAAAAATGAAGTTGTGCATTTTGGACATTTTTGTCTATATCATTTATATAAATAGTGAATAAGAGAGGACCAAGTACAGAGCCTTGGGGCACCCCATTCAAGACAGACAATTTAACAGACATAAGCCCATCAAATTGAGTGCACTGAGTTCTATCAGACGGATAGTTAGCAAACCATGCAACTGCATGCTCTGAAAGACCTACACTCGACAATCTCTGCCTTAGTATAACATGATCAACTGTATCAAAAACTTAGAGAGATCAATAAAAAGCGAGACACAGTGCTGTTTTTTGTCAATGGCTTTAAAACCTTCATGGCTGCTATAATTGTGCTCTGCTTCTTCCTGAAGCCCGATTGGTACATTGATAAAATAGAGTTAGTAAATAAAGACTGTTTTAGCTGTTCACTTACAAGGGTTTCAAGTATTTTCACCAGGGGTGACAGCTTTGAGATTGGCCTATAATTATTTAAAAGAGTTGGATCTCCCCCTTTTAAAAGTGGTAGGACAAATGCTGATTTCCAGATCTTTGGAATTTCATTACATTCCAGGGTTAGATTGAACAGAGATGTAAGTGGTTCAACTATGAAATCAGCTGGCAGATTTAAAAAGCAGGGATCCAAAAGATCAGGACCTGCAGGTTTTCTCTGATTGAAGAATTTCAGGGCTTTATGTACCACCTGCACTGAGAATGGCAAGAAGCAAAAAGTTTGACCAGCTCTCACGAGTTCATCCACACAGGGTTGTACAGAGACAGAGGACACTGAATCGGGATGTGTGATTCGGGGTGCTCAAAAGTGGAGCGTCTATGTGATCATTGCACGTACGGTAGGTACGCTTATAGCTCATCTCTTGGCAGAAGTACTGTAGACTACTTTATCACTGACCTCAACCCAGAGTCTCTCAGAGGGTTGACAGTCAGCCCACTGACACCCCTATCAAGTACATTATTTTCTTTAGGAATATAGTGAAGTAAATGTAGTCAAAAATATAAATAGTAAAGTAAAGCACAGATACCCCAAAAAACTACTTAAGTAGTACTTCAAAGTATTTTTACTTAAGTACTTTATACCACTGACTGTAATAGTGAAGGTGTAAACTTGGCAGTAGAAAACCTAAACAGTATATTTTACATCTCAGCTTCTCTATCAAGTATTTGTTTTCAAGCAGACAACCTAAGAAAATTAACAACAATGACAAATGGTTTGATGAAGAATGCAAAAACTTAAGAAAGAAATTGAGAAACATATTCAACCAAAAACATAGAGACCCAGAAAACCTGACCCTACGCCTTCACTGTGGTGAATCACTAAAACAATACAGAAATACACTATGGAAAAAGAAGGAACAGCAGATCAGAAATTAGCTCAATGTGTCATGTTCACTTGTTCCTGTGATTGTCTCCACCCCCTCCAGGTGTTGCTTATTTTCCTCAGTGTATTTATCCCTGTGTTTCCTGTCTCTCTGTGCCAGTTCGTCTTGTATGTTTAGTCAAGTCAAACAGCGTGTTTTTCCTGTGCTCCTTTTGCTATTCTCCTCTTTCTAGTCCTCCCGGTTTTGACCCTTGCCTGTTTCTGGACTTTGTACCCGCCTGCCTTGACCACGAGCCTGTCTGCTACTCTATACCTCCTGAACTCTGATCTGGTTTTGACCTTTTGCCTATCCACGACCATTCTCTTGCCTGTCCACGACCATTCTCTTGCCTGTCCACGACCATTCTCTTGCCTGTCCACGACCATTCTCTTGCCGACCCCTTTTGGATGATTAAACATTGTAAGACTCCAACCATCTGCCTCCTGTGTCTGCATCTGGGGCTCGCCTTGTGCCTTGATACAATGTAATTGAAGAAACAACATTTCAGTTTCTGCAAAAATTGGGAAACACTAAACAAACAACAACACAAATAATTATCTATCCAAAACGGAGATGTATGGATAAACCACTTCTCCAATCTTGTTTGCTCTATAACAAAGAACAAACAGCAAAAACATATACAGTACCAGTCAATAGTTTGGATACACCTACTCATTCCAGGGTTTTTCTTTACTTTTACTATTTTCTACATTGTAACTCTGGGTCTTCCTTTCTTGGGCAGTCCTCATGAGAGCCAGTTTCATAATAGCCCTTGGTTGGTTTTTGCGACTGCACTTGAAGAATCTTTCAAAGTTCTGGAAATTTTCCGGATTGACTGACCTTCATGTCTTAAAGTAATGATGGACTGTTCTTTCTCTTTGCTTATTTGAGCTGTTCTTGCAATAATATGGACTTGATCTTTTGCCAAATAGGGCTATCTTCTGTATACCAACCCTACCTTGTGACAACACAACTGATTGGCTTAAATGCATTAAAATGAACTTTTAACAAGGCACACCTGTTAATTGAAATGCATTCCAGGTGACTACCTCATGAAGCTGGTTGAGAGAATGCCAAGAGTGTGCAAAGCTGTCATCAATGCAAAGGGTGACTATTTGAAGAATCTCAAATCTCAAATATTTTTTGATTTGTTTAATGCTTTTTGGGTTACTACATGATTTCCATATGTGTTATTTCATAGTTTTGATGTCTTCACTATTAGTCTACAATGTAGAAAATAGTAAAAATAAAGAAAAACCCTTGAATGAGTAGGTGTGTCCAAACCTTTGACTGATATTCAGACCCTTTGCAATGAGACTCGGAATTGCGCTCAGATGCATCCTGTTTCCATTGATCATCCTTGAGATGTTTCTACAACTTGATTGGAGTCCACCTGTGCTAATTTCAATTGATTGGACATGATTTGGAAAGGCACACACCTGTTTATATAAGGTCCCACATTTTACAGTGCATGTCAGAGCAAAATCCAAGCTATGAAGTCGAAGGAATTGTCCGTAGAGCTCTGAGACAGGATTGTGTCGAGGTCTGGGGAAGGGTACCAACAAATGTCTGAAGCATTGAAGGTCCCCAAGAACACAGTGGCCTCCATCATTCTTAAATAGAATAAGTTTGTAACCACCAATAATCTTCCTAGAGCTGGCCGCCTGGCCAAACTGAGCAAGCGGGGGAGAAGGGCCTTGGTCAGGGAGGTGACCAAGAACCCGATGGTCACTCTGACAGAGCTGCAGAGTTCCTCTGTGGAGATGGGAGAACCTTCCAGAAACACAACCATATCTGCAGCACTTCACCAATCAGGCCTCTATGGTAGATTGGCTAGACAGAAGCCACTTCTGAGTAAAAGGCACATGACAGCCCTCTTGGAGTTTGCCAAAAGTCACCTAAAGGATTCTCAGACGATGAGAAACAAGATTCTCTGGTCTGATGAAACCAAGGTTGAACTCTTTGTCCAGGCATTGCTTATCACCTGGCCAATACCATCCCTATGGTGAAGCATGGTGGTGGCAGCGTCATGCTGTGGGGATGTTTTTCAGTGGCATGGACTGGGAGTTTAGTCAGGATTGAGGGAAAATCCTTGATGAAAACCTGCTCCAGAGTGCTCAGGATTTCAGACTGGGGCGAAGGTTCACCTTCCAACAGAACAACGACCCTAAGCACACAGCCAAGATAACGCAGGAGTGGCTTCGGGACAAGTTTCTACATTTCTTTGAGTGGCCCAGCCAGAGCCTGGATTTGAACCCGATCGTACATTTCTGGAGAGATCTGAAAATAGCTGTGCAGCGACGATCCCCATCCAACATGACAGAGCTTGAGAGGATCTGCAGAGAAAATAGGAGACAATCCCCAAATACAGGGGTGCCAAGCTTGTAGCGTCATACCCAAGAAGACTCCATGCTGTAATTGCTGCCAAAGGTGCTTCAACAAAGTAAAAGGTCTGAATACTTATGTAAATGTGATATTTTATTTATTTATACATTTTTTTTAAACTATAAACCTGTTTTTGCTTTGTCATTATGAGGTATTGTGTGTAGATTGATGAGGGGGGGAAACAATTTAATCCATTCTTGGATAAGGCTGTAACGTAACAACATTTGTAAAATGTGAAGGTGTCTGAATTTTTCCCAAATACACTATATATCAACAAATTGGTTAGGGCGCTAGAACAGTCTGCACCACCTGGTCTCACCCTACTAGAATCTGAAGTCAAATGTCTACTGTTTGCTGATGATCTGGTGCTTCTGTCACCAACCAAGGAGGGCCTACAGCAGCACCTAGATCTTCTGCACAGATTCTGTCTGACCTGGGCCCTGACATTAAATCTCAGTAAGACAAAAATAATGGTGTTCCAAAAAAGGCAGTTACCAGGACCCCAAATACAAATTCCACCTAGACACCGTTGCCCTAGAGCACACACAAAGTATACATACCTTGGCCTAAACATCAGCGCCACAGATAACTTCCACAAAGCTGTGAACGATCTGAGAGACAAGGCAAGAAGGGCATTCTACGCCATCAAAAGGAACATAAAATTCAACATACCAATTAGGATCTGGATAAAGATACTTGAATCAGTTATCAAACCCATTGCTCTTTATGGTTGTGAGGTCTGGGGTCCGCTCACCAACCAAGAATTCACAAAATTGGACAAACACCAAATTGAGACTCTGCATGCAGAATTCTGCCAAAATATTCTCTGTGTACAACGTAAAACACCAAATAATACATGCAGAGCAGAAGTAGGTCGATACCTGCTAATTATCAAAATCCAGAAAATAGCAATTCTACAACCACTTAAAAGGAAGCGATTCTCAACCTTCCATAACAAAGCCATCACATACAGAGAGATGAACCTGGAGAAGAGTCTCCTAAGCAAGGTAGTCCTGGGGCTCTGTTCACAAACACCAACAGACCCCACAGAGCCCCAGGACAGCAACACAAATCCAATTTTGATAAACTCTCATATCTATTGGGTGAAATACCACAGTGTGACATCACAGCAGCAATATTTTTGACCTGTTGCCACAAGAAAAGAGCAACCAGTGAAGAACAAATACCACTGTAAATACAACCCATAATTATTTGATTTATTTTCTCTTTTGTACTTGAACTATTTGCACATTGTTACAACACTGTGCATAGCCATAATATGGCATGGCTTTTGTGAGTGTAATGTTTACTGTACATTTGATATTGTTTATTCCACTTTTATCTATTTCACTTGCTTTGGCAATGTAAACGTATGTTTCCCATGCCAATAAAGCCCTTTGAATTGAGAGAGAGAGAGAGAGAGAGAGAGAGAGAGAGAGAGAGAGAGAGAGAGAGAGAGAGAGAGAGAGAGAGAGAGAGAGAGAGAGAGAGAGAGAGAGAGAGAGAGATCTCCCCTGATATAGAGCAGTGGTGGTGGTGATGAGAGAGCAAAACAAGAGCACAGCAGAGAAGATGCTGTGACTGATTGGGCAGCCAACCAATCAGATGCAGAGAGCCAGCCAAAGGGCTTGAGCTCAGCACGCCCTCACGGTGGGTTTATAAGGTGTCTGGGGAAGAGAGAGGGCAGCAGCAAGACTGCAGAGCTAGACGAGACAGAGGCTAGACGGCTAGACGAGACCGAGACCACCATCAGCAGCAGTCCCACTACCAGAGAGGACGAGCTCTGAATGTCTCGTCTCCACCCGCAGCTCCTACTCCTCCTGCCGCTCTTCCTCCTCTTTCTCCTCCTCCACCGAGCACACTTACTCAGGCACCATGCCTGAATGCTGGGATGGGGTGAGTGGCGGTGTAAAGTGTGTCTGCGGGTGACTGAGTGACTGATAGCGGGAGGGTATTTTGATCAAGTAAATTCACTGTGTCTTAATGAACTCCTCTGTTCGTGGATGTGCATGACGAGCACATTGTGCACACGTTTCTTTCTCGTGCACATGTTTATTTCTCATGCACACGTTTATTTCTTGTGCACACACACAACCACGTCTTACCTTCTTCATGCATGTTCTTATACCATGTTTATATCGTAGCAGAACGACTAGCTGTCTACCCATCTGTTTTAATGCTCTGGGATCATGAGTGAAATCTGCATGTTGAAATATTAGTAGTCTAGATTTGGTTTTATTATATAACTGAACATATGAGTTAATGTTGCATAGTGGCATGGTTGTTGTACTGTTATTGTGTTGCTCTAATGATCAGTCGTGTAAATGTCTCCGTGGAGACACACTGACACACTAATGCTGTGACACACTAATGCATTCTGCAACACATGCAAGCCTACACAGAGATGCCCGCAAGTCTGGGGGAGATGCAAATGATTCCGCACTTGGATGTCTGTGTGACCTTGGGAGTGAGGGAGGAAGGGAATTAGAGAGGAAGATGAGTGAGAGACAAAGAAATCACAGAAGAGACTAAGAGAGGGAGGGAGTATTTGCAGTGATACAGGTGCTGTTTTTACCTGCAGTCTATTGTGCGGCCATCCAGAAAATACCAAAATAGTTTTACCCATTCCATCAACCCCTATCGTACTACACGTTTAGACAACCCAAATGACCTTTACCTTTACATTGTATCTGTCAATCGTTCACACAAGCATTTCATGTCACACAAAGACAAAAAAGACAACAGATTTTACAGGTGAGTGTATTGCAGTAGCTGCCGATGTAATTGCTTCACAGAGGGAGGGCATGCAGCATACTGTCAGACATACATGTATTGGGTGCCAGACCGATGCGTGGTTAGGGAGCACTTAGCGTCACAGACTATGGCTACAGTACATCCTCAATGGCCCCTTACTCCCTAGTTAGTGCACTACTTCTGACCAGGGCTCATACGGTGCCATTTGGGATGCAGCCTATCAGTGGCATTTCTCTGTCTGGCTGTGATAGGACATAATCCTGGAGCGCTGAACCAACGTTTATGGAAATAATATCTGCTGCCTCCATTTTGAGTGTGTCTGCCTGTCTGGCTGTGTTGATGAGGATGTGGGTCATGTGAGATTGAAATACCAATGAGACCCTGTAACTATGTCAACACCACACAATAACATTTTGTAATTCATATGCTATTGCATAGAATGTTTGCAGGTTTTTGTTTTTTCCTTTCATTTAAGACCTAGAAAACCAGATGTGGGGGTGAAGTTACTTACTAATTAGTTACCTTAATTAATCAATCAAGTACAAGGGAGAGGCGAAAACCCGCAGCCACTCGGTCCTCCGTGGAACGAGTTTGACACCTGTGCTTTACAGTATATGTTGTCAGGCCTCTCAGAATGTTGATCAGAACTGGAAGGTTGGTGTCTATTACATCTCAGTGATTAGTGGGTCAACTGTTTGTGCTCATCAGTGAACTCCATTGTATGTGCAGAGGTACAAAATGCGTCCCTGTGGAAGTAAATGTACATGCATTTAAATATGAGTATTTGTCTGTTTCAGGAACATGACATTGAGACTCCGTATGGGATGCTACACGTGGTTATTCGTGGGGCCCCCAAAGGAAACAAGCCTGCCATCCTCACCTACCATGATGTGGGGCTTAACCGTGAGTACAAACACTGTCCTTCTACCTTTATTTAACCTTTATTTAACTAGGCAAGTCAGTTAAGAACAAATTCTTATTTTCAATGACGGCCTAGGAACAGTGGGTTAACTGCCTGCTCAGGGGCAGAACGACAGATTTGTACCTTGTTAGCTCGGGAATTTGAACTTGCAACCTTTCGGTTACTAGTCCAACACTTTAACCACTCGGCTACCCTGCCGCTATGCTTGTGTGTGTGCGTGCACACGCGCTTTCAGTGTGTGCTCCATGTGTGACTTCATGTCTTTGTTGCACCACCATCTGTCATGTAACAATGACCTGCAGCTGGTTCCAGGGTTCATCTTGCCACACTTCCTAAGGGTGCTGTTGTTCATGGTGGGATCTGGCAGCTGTATCCGTCGAGCTGTCAGCCCCGGGAGGTGTTGTGCCCATCTGAGGTGATAATTGGACTCCATTCTGGGAGCTATATCAGAGTACCAGTAGCATTCCCTGACAGCGGTCCAGCCAGCCCACTGCAGAGCGCAGACAGACAGTGTGACTCTCTCACGTTTACCCAGCATGTCCGTTACTACCTCCCAGCTGAGCCTGCTCGTTAGCTCCTCTAATTGGTGGATGGGGACTGCTTTTCAATGTTGCTGCAGTTTGCAGGGAGTATTGTTACACTTGTAGCAGGAAATGACTCCAGGATACAAAACACAATATTTAATCATCTACATTACAACTGCATTGCCTGTAGCTGTCTGAAATAGGATCCAGCCCATTGAAGTACCAGATACAAACTGCATTCCACAAGATAGCACTGTCTGTCAGTGGCCAGTCAACAAAGGACTGGGTAATGAAAGAATGACGGCTGGAGAGAGAAGAAAGAGGGAGAGTGAGAAATGTAGGTCAGAAAAACATCCCTATCATACAAGCGGGGTGGTGTTGGGGGAGGGGTCAGCACTGCTGCACTGTAGATCAGCTGTTCCTCTGCCTCCCTCTGCATGCCTCCCTCTGCATGCCTGCCTCCCTCTGCATGCCTGCCTCCCTCTGCATGCCTGCCTCCCTCTGCATGCCTACCTCTCTCTGCATGCCTGCCTCCCTCTGCATGCCTGCCTCCCTCTGCATGCCTGCCTCCCTCTGCCTGCCTGCCTCTGTCTGCATGCCTGCCTCCATCTGCATGCCTGCCTGCCTCCCTCTGCATACCTGCCTGCCTCTCTCTGCATGCCTGCCTCTGTATGCATGCCTGCCTCCGTATGCATGCCTGCCTGCCTCTACATGCCTGCCTCCCTCTGCATGCCTGCCTCCCTCTGCATGCCTGCCTCCCTCTGCATGCCTCCCTCTGCATGCCTGCCTCCCTCTGCATGCCTGCCTCCCTCTGCATGCCTCCCTCTGCATGCCTGCCTCCCTCTGCATGCCTGCCTCCCTCTGCATGCCTGCCTCCCTCTGCATGCCTGCCTCCCTCTGCATGCCTGCCTGCCTCCCTCTGCACGCCTGTCTCCGTCTGCACGCCTGTCTCCGTCTGCATGCCTGTCTCCGTCTGCATGCCTGTCTCCGTCTGCATGCCTGTCTCCGTCTGCATGCCTGCCTCCCTCTGCATGCCTGCCTCCCTCTTCATGCCTACCTCCCTCTGCATGGCTGCCTCCCTCTGCATGCCTGCCTCCCTCTGCATGCCTGCCTCCCTCTGCATGCCTGCCTCCCTCTGCATGCCTGCCTCCCTCTGCATGCCTGCCTCCCTCTGCATGCCTGCCTCCCTCTGCATGCCTCCCTCTGCATGCCTGCCTCCCTCTGCACGCCTGTCTCCGTCTGCACGCCTGCCTCCCTCTGCATGCCTCCCTCTGCATGCCTGCCTCCCTCTGCACGCCTGTCTCCGTCTGCACGCCTGCCTCCCTCTGCATGCCTCCCTCTGCATGCCTCCCTCTGCATGCCTCCCTCTGCATGCCTGCCCCTCTGCATGCCTGCCTCCCTCTGCATGCCTGCCTCCCTCTGCATGCCTGCCTCCCTCTGCATGCCTGCCTCCCTCTCTGCATGCCTGCCCTGCCTCTGCATGCCTGCCTCCCTCTGCATGCCTCCCTCTGCATGCCTGCCTCCCTCTGCACGCCTGTCTCCGTCTGCACGCCTGCCTCCCTCTGCATGCCTCCCTCTGCACGCCTGCCTCCCTCTGCACGCCTGTCTCCGTCTGCACGCCTGCCTCCCTCTGCATGCCTCCCTCTGCATGCCTCCCTCTGCATGCCTCCCTCTGCATGCCTCCCTCTGCATGCCTGCCTCCCTCTGCATGCCTGCCTCCCTCTACATGCCTGCCTCCCTCTGCACGCCTGTCTCCGTCTGCACGCCTGCCTCCCTCTGCATGCCTCCCTCTGCATGCCTCCCTCTGCATGCCTCCCTCTGCATGCCTGCCTCCCTCTGCACGCCTGTCTCCGTCTGCATGCCTGCCTGCCTCCCTCTGCATGCCTCCCTCTGCATGCCTGCCTCCCTCTGCATGCCTCCCTCTGCATGCCTGCCTCCCTCTGCATGCCTGCCTGCCTCCCTCTGCATGCCTGCCTCTGTCTGCATGCCTGCCTCCCTCTGCATGCCTGCCTCTGCATGCCCATCTCCGTCTGCATGCCTGCCTCCCTCTGCCTGCCTCCCTCTGCATGCCCATCTCCGTCTGCATGCCTGCCTCCCTCTGCATGCCTCCCTCTGCATGCCTGCCTCCCTCTGCATGCCTGCCTGCCTCCCTCTGCATGCCTGCCTCTGTCTGCATGCCTGCCTCCCTCTGCATGCCTGCCTCTGCATGCCCATCTCCGTCTGCATGCCTGCCTCCCTCTGCCTGCCTCCCTCTGCATGCCTGCCTCCATCTCCAAAGAGAACTAGGACAACAGCGGCCGGTGGGTGGGTGGGTGGGGGGGGGGGCAGAGTTGTTTTCAGAGGTGAGGTATATAGGGTGTCATTTCTGGTCTGTTAAACAGAGAGGGATGGCACTTCAGTTAACCTATAACCTCAGTTAAAATGCAGTATATCAAACTAGATCGTCTTTTCTTTACTCTGACTTAATGTACGATCACTCAAGCACCCAGATGATAATGGAATGACTCCCAGTAAAACCTCAGGTCATTTCCCGTTCTCATTTCCCCTGCTGACGAGGTGCTCTCTGCATAGTGCATGTTTAACGTTGTCTTCCCTCTGTTTCTCTCTCTAATGCCCTGCACAGACAAGTTGTGCTTCAACAGCTTCTTCCACAACGAGGACATGCAGGAGATCACCAAGCACTTTGTGGTGTGTCATGTGGATGCTCCTGGACAGCAGATTGGAGCCTCTCAGATGCCACAGGGGTATATAACACCTAAACACACGTACATGCCTGTACACACTTATACATATCCATGCACCTCTGGTGTCTTGTATTGGCTGGAGTGTGCAGACAGACAGATAGACAGGGATTCCTTCAGTGCTGTCTCTTGGTCATGTGACTGTTTAACTAAAAATCTCCACCTCACCTCTCAACAGGTACCAGTACCCCACCATGGACCAGCTGGCAGGCATGCTGCCCAGTGTAGTGCAGCACTTTGGGTGAGATGGCCTCCCCTTCCTCTCTCTCCTAGTAAACAGTACATATATTAACCATATTGTTCAACTGTGAATGCATGAATGAACCTGTAAAGTAATTCAAACCATTCCCATTTGACAGATTCAAGAGCATTGTGGGCATTGGAGTTGGGGCTGGCGCTTACGTCCTGGCCAAATTTGCTGTAAGTCATACCTGGTTATTGTTCTTTGCTTTTCCACATATTTCATATTTTGGGGCCTAATAATGATCCCAGGTGTATCTACCACAGGAGGTTGGTGGCACCTTAATTGGGGAGGACGAGCTCATGGTAATGGCTCAAGTGGAATTAGTGGAATGGTATCAAGACATGGTTTCTATGTGTTTGATGCCATTCCATTCGCTCCGTTCCCGACATTATTATGATCCATCCTTCCCTCAGCAGCCTCCTGTGGTATCTATCTAACATAAGACAGCGTTGCTCTGCTCTGCTCTGCCCTCAGCTGATCTTCCCTGATCTGGTGGAGGGCCTGGTGCTGCTCAACATCGACCCCAACGGGAAGGGCTGGATCGACTGGGCCACTGGCAAGGTAGCAGACCTCTGTGGCAAACACATAAACAGAGTTACCTTTCAAAACTAACAAAATGGCTGCTGTACTTGCAATTGGTGCAAGGTAATAATATATATCTCTCTTTCCTCATCTCTCTCTTTCTCTCTCTCCTCCTCCTTCCTCTCCAGCTCTCTGGGCTCACCAGTGCTCTTCCAGACACAGTCCTGCCCCACCTCTTTAGCCAGGTGAGTCCTCACTCCAGATATGTGTGGTAATCAAACCATTATCCACGTACCTAAAATAGTTTGCGGCAATACATAGGACTACACACCACAATAACAACAACACTAGACTGGAGGTTTTGGATTACACACCATAATAACAACAACACTAGACTGGAGGCTTTGGATTACACACCATAATAACAACAACACTAGACTGGAGGCTTTGGATTACACACCATAATAACAACAACACTAGACTGGAGGCTTTGGATTACACACCATAATAACAACAACACTAGACTGGAGGCTTTGGATTACACACCATAATAACAACAACACTAGACTGGAGGCTTTGGATTACACACCATAATAACAACAACACTAGACTGGAGGCTTTGGATTACACACCATAATAACAACAACACTAGACTGGAGGCTTTGGATTACACACCATAATAACAACAACACTAGACTGGAGGCTTTGGATTACACACCATAATAACAACAACACTGGAGGCTTTGGACACCATAATAACAACAACACTAGACTGGAGGCTTTGGATTACACACCATAATAACAACAACACTAGACTGGAGGCTTTGGATTACACACCATAATAACAACAACACTAGACTGGAGGCTTTGGATTACACCATAATAACAACAACACTAGACTGGAGGCTTTGGATTACACACCATAATAACACCATAAGGCTTTAACAACTAGACTGGAGGCTTTGGATTACACACCATAATAACAAACACTAGACTGGAGGCTTTGGATAACAGCAACACTAGACCATTAATAACAACAACACTAGACTGGAGGCTTTGGATTACACACCATAATAACAACAACACTAGACTGGAGGCTTTGGATTACACACCATAATAACAACAACACTAGACTGCAGGCTGTGTAATGTTAATAACCTTCAGAGACACCAGTCTCTCAGTCTACCTGTGTTATTGTGGATGGTTGTACAGGAGGAGCTGATGAACAACACAGAGCTGGTCCAGAGTTACCGTCAACAGATCAACAACACCGTCAACCAGGTCAACCTGCAGCTCTTCTGGAACATGTACAACAGGTAACACACACACCTAGTGTGTACACACACACTCAAAGTGCTGTACAGAAACCCAGCCTAAAACCCCAAACAGCAAGCATTGCAGGTGTAGAAGCACGGTGGCTAGGAAAAACTCCCTAGAAAGGCCAAAACCTAGCAAGAAACCTAGAAAGGAACCAGGCTATGAGGGGTGGCCAGTCCTGGCTGTGCCGGGTGGAGATTATAATAGAACATGGCCAAGATGTTCAAATGCTCATAAATGACCAACATGGTCAAATAATAATAATCACAGTAGTTGTCGAGGGTGCAGCAAGTCAGCGCCTCAGGAGTAAATGTCAGTTGGCTTTTCATAGCCGATCATTAAGAGTATATCTACCACTCCTGCTGTCTCTAGAGAGTTGAAAACAGCAGGTCTGGGACAGGTAGCACGTCCGGTGAACAGGTCAGGATTCCATAGCCGCAGGCAGAACAGTTGAAACTGGAGCAGCAGCACGGCCAGGTGGACTGGAGACAACAAGGAGTCATCATGCCAGGTAGTCCTGAGGCATGGTCCTAGGGCTCAGGTCCTCCGAGAGAGAGAAAGAAAGAGAGAAAGAGAGAATTAGAGAGAGCATACTTAAATTCACACAGGACACCAGATAAGACAGGAGAATTACTCCAGATATAACAAACTGACCCTAGCCCCCCGACTCATAAACTACTGCAGCATAAATACTGGAGGCTGAGACAGGAGGAGTCAGGAGACACTGTGGCCCCATCCGATGATACCCCCGGACAGGGCCAAACAGGAAGGATATAACCCCACCCACTTTGCCAAAGCACAGCCCCCACACCACTAGAGGGATATCTTCAACCACCAACTTACCATCCTGAAACAAGGCCGAATATAGCCCACAAAGATCTCCGCCACGGCACAACCCAAGGGGGGGCGCCAACCCAGACAGGAAGATCACATCAGTGACTCAACCCACTCAAGTGACGCACCCCTCCTAGGGACGGCATGAAAAAGCACCAGTAAGCCAGTGACTCAGCCCCTGTAATAGGGTTAAAGGCAGAGAATCCCGGTGGAAAGAGGGGAACAGCAAGGGCGGTTCGTTGCTCCAGAGCCTTTCCATTCACCTTCACACTCCTGGGCCAGACTACACTCTATCATATGACCCACTGAAGAGATGAGTCTTCAGTAAAGACTTAAAGGTTGAGACCGAGTCTGCGTCTCTCACATGGGTAGGCAGACCATTCCATAAAAATTGAGCTCTGTAGGAGAAAGCCCTGCCTCCAGCTGTTTGCTTAGAAATTCTAGGGACAATTAGGAGGCCTGCGTCTTGTGACTGTAGTGTACGTGTAGGTATGTACGGCAGGACCAAATCAGAGAGATAGGTAGGAGCAAGCCCATGTAATGCTTTGTAGGTTAGCAGTAAAACCACACACACACACATACCTAGTGTGTACACACTAGGTGTGTGTGTGTGTGTGTGTGTGTGTGTGTGTGTGTGTGTGTGTGTGTGTGTGTGTGTGTGTGTGTGTGTGTGTGTGTGTGTGTGTGTGTGTGTGTGTGTGTGTGTGTGTGTGTGTGTGTGTGTGTGTGTGTGTGTGTGTGTGTGTGTGGCAGATGGTGAGAGCACATATTATTTGAGAGAATGTAAGCAGTGTGTCTCACAGTTCTCTTCTCCCTCTCAGCCGTAGGGATCTGGAGATGAACCGCTCTGGGACCATCATCAATGCCAAGACCCTGAAGTTAGTCTCTCTCTACACTACTAGACTATTGTCCTTTGGTCCTTCATGGCATTGTCTAATTAAGCAATAAGGCACAAGGGGGTGTGATATATGGCCAATATACCATGGCTTAGGGCTGTTCACACCGCAATACGGAGTGCCTGGATACAGCCCTTAGCCATGCTATATCAAATATTAGGACAAGCAATGTCGGAGTGGCATTAACAAAAATACAGTACAATAGAATATATATATGAGATGAGTAAAGCAGTATGTAAACATTATAAAAGTGACTAGTGTTCCATTATTAAAGTGGCCATGTCTATGTATATAGGGCAGCAGCCTCTAAAGTGCAGGGTTGAGTAACCGGGTGGTAGCCGACTAGGGATGGCTATTTAACAGTCTGATGGCCTTGAGAGAGCAGCTGTTTTTCAGTCTCTCAGTCCTAGCTTTGATGCACCTGTACTGACCTCGCCTTTTGGATGGTAGTGCGCTGAACAGGCAGTGGTTCAGGTGGTTGATGTCCTTGGTGATATTTTGGCCTTCCTGTAACATCGGATGGTGTAGGTGTCCTGCCCATATACCACAAACCCCCGACGTGCCTTATTGCTATTATACACTGGTTACCAACATAATTAGAAGGAACAAATTTTGTGTCATACCCGTGATATATCAGCATTCAGGGCTCGGTCCACCTGGTTTATAGTAGTATATAGGCACCTTTAACATTCATAACAGGTTACTGAAATTAGCCAAATTTGTGTATGTGTGTGTGTTGTTGCTGATCTGTGCTCTGTGTTTCTAGGTGCCCTGTCATGCTTGTTGTTGGTGACAATGCTCCAGCTGAGGAGGGAGTGGTGAGTCCTTTTCTCTCATCTACACCCTCACTCCATTTCAATCTCTTACTCCTCTACCTCCCTGCCTCCCTGTCTCACCTCTCTTTCTCCCTGTCTCACCTCCCTGCCTTACCCCCCTTCCTTCCTCCCTGCCACACCTCCCTTCCTCCCTGTCTAACCTCCCTTCCTCCCTGCCCCAACTCCCTTCCTCCCTGCCTGTCTCCCTTCCTCCCTGCCACACCTCCCTGCCTCACCTCCCTCCCTCCCTGCCTCACCTCCCTTCCTCCCTGCCTCACTCCGTTCCTCCCTGCCTTACCTCCCTGTCACACCTCCCTGCCTCTTCTCCCTGCCTCACCTCCCTTCCTCCCTGCCTCATCTCCCTTTCTCCTTGCCTCACCTCCCTGCCTCCCTGCCTCACCTCCCTGCCTCACCTCCCTTCCTCCCTGTCTAACCTCCCTTCCTCCCTGCCCCAACTCCCTTCCTCTCTGCCTGACCTCCCTTCCTCCCTGCCACACCTCCCTGCCTCACCTCCCTTCCTCCCTGCCTCACCTCCCTTCCTCCCTGCCTCACCTCCGTTCCTCCCTGCCTTACCTCCCTGTCACATCTCCCTGCCTCACCTCCCTTCCTCTCTGCCTCATCTCCCTTTCTCCTTGCCTCACCTCCCTGCCTCACCTCCCTGCCTCACCTCCCTTCCTTCCTCCCTGTTCCCTGTCTCACCTCCCTTCCTCCCTGCCTCACCTCCATTCTTTCCTCCCTGCCTCACCTCCCTTTCTCCCTGCCTCACCTCCCTTTCTCCCTGCCTCACCTCCCTGCCTCCCCTTCTTCCTCCCTGCCTCACCTCCCTTTCTCCCTGCCTCACCTCCCTGCCTCCCCTTCCTCCTCCCTGCCTCATCTCCCTTTCTCCCTGCCATCCCTCCCTTTATCCCTGCCTCACCTCCCTTCCTCCCTGCCTCACCTCCCTTTCTCCCTGCCTCACCTCCCTGCCTCACCTCCCTTTCTCCCTGCCTCACCTCCCTGCCCCCCTCCCTCCCTTCCTTCCTCCCTGTTCCCTGTCTCACCTCCCTTCCTCCCTGCCTCACCTCCCTTTCTCCCTGCCTCACCTCCCTGCCTCCCCTTCTTCCTCCCTGCCTCACCTCCCTTTCTCCCTGCCTCACCTCCCTGCCTCCCCTTCCTCCTCCCTGCCTCATCTCCCTTTCTCCCTGCCATCCCTCCCTTTATCCCTGCCTCACCTCCCTTCCTCCCTGCCTCACCTCCCTGCCTCATCTCCCTTTCTCCTTGCCTCACCTCCCTGCCTCACCTCCTTGCCTCACCTCCCTGCCTCACCTCCCTTCCTCCCTGCCTCGCCTCCCTTCCTTCCTCCCTGTTCCCTGTCTCACCTCACTTCCTCCCTGCCTCACCTCCATTCTTTCCTCCCTGCCTCACCTCCCTTTCTCCCTGCCTCACCTCCCTTTCTCCCTGCCTCACCTCCCTGCCTCCCCTTCTTCCTCCCTGCCTCACCTCCCTTTCTCCCTGCCTCACCTCCCTGCCTCCCCTTCCTCCTCCCTGCCTCATCTCCCTTTCTCCCTGCCTCACCTCCCTTTCTCCCTGCCTCACCTCCCTTTATCCCTGCCTCACCTCCCTTTATCCCTGCCTCACCTCCCTTCCTCCCTGCCTCACCTCCCTTTCTCCCTGCCTCACCTCCCTGCCCCCCTCCCTTCCTTCCTTCCTCCCTGCCTCACGTCCCTGCCTCCCTGCTTTACCTCCCTACCTCCTTGCCTCACCTCCCTGCCTCACATCACTTCCTCCCTGCCTCACCTCCCTGCCTTACCTTCCTGCCTCCCCTCCCTCCCTTCCTCCCTGCCACACCCCACATTCCTCCCTGCCTCACCTCCTAACCTCCCTGCTTCATCTCCTTTCCTCCCTGCCTCACCTCCCTTCCTCCCTGCCTCACCTCCTTACCTCCCTGTCTCACCTCACTTCCTCCCTGCCTTACCTCCCTTCCTCCCTGCCTCACCTCCTTACCTCCCTGTCTCACCTCACTTCCTCCCTGCCTTACCTCCCTTCCTCCCTGTCTCACCTCACTTCCTCCCTGCCTTACCTCCCTTCCTCCCTGCCTCACCTCCTTACCTCCCTGTCTCATCTCACTTCCTCCCTGCCTTACCTCCCTTCCTCCCTGCCTCACCTCCTTACCTCCCTGTCTCACCTCACTTCCTCCCTGCCTTACCTCCTTACCTCCCTGTCTCACCTCACTTCCTCCCTGTCTCACCTCACTTCCTCCCTGCCTTACCTCCCTTCCTCCCTGCCTCACCTCCTTACCTCCCTGTCTCACCTCACTTCCTCCCTGCCTTACCTCCCTTCCTCCCTGCCTCACCTCCTTACCTCCCTGTCTCACCTCACTTCCTCCCTGCCTTACCTCCCTTCCTCCCTGTCTCACCTCACTTCCTCCCTGCCTCACCTCCCTTCCTCCCTGCCTCACCTCCTTACCTCCCTGTCTCACCTCCCTTCCTCCCTACCTTACCTCCCTTCCTCCCTGTCTCACCTCACTTCCTCCCTGCCTTACCTCCCTTCCTCCCTGCCTCACCTCCTTACCTCCCTGTCTCACCTCACTTCCTCCCTGCCTTACCTCCCTTCCTCCCTGCCTCACCTCCTTACCTCCCTGTCTCACCTCACTTCCTCCCTGCCTTACCTCCTTACCTCCCTGTCTCACCTCACTTCCTCCCTGTCTCACCTCACTTCCTCCCTGCCTTACCTCCCTTCCTCCCTGCCTCACCTCCTTACCTCCCTGTCTCACCTCACTTCCTCCCTGCCTTACCTCCCTTCCTCCCTGCCTTACCTCCCTTCCTCCCTGTCTCACCTCACTTCCTCCCTGCCTCACCTCCCTTCCTCCCTGCCTCACCTCCTTACCTCCCTGTCTCACCTCCCTTCCTCCCTGCCTTACCTCCCTTCCTCCCTGCCTCACCTCCCTACTTCCCTCCATCCTTCTGTTATGACTCTGTGCAGTACTTGGCATGCTGAAAGGTATGTTTGCCCTCATTGAGAGAAACAGAAGCAGGTTAGTCAGCAGAAGCTCAGTTCTCTGTCTCTCTCTAGGCACCCCTTTCCGGGGACGGCTGAGTCAACTGTGTGTGTCTCACTGCCTCGCCGAGGCCCATATGTATCTCTCTCTCTCTGCTCCAGTCTCTGGGTTTTCACATGCTCTTATGGGCCAGATATTTCTATCTGTGTGTCTTTCTGTACTGTTCATCTGCTAGACTTTCAGGAGGTCAAGGCTTAATCACATCCCTCCTCTGTAAATGTAGGGATGATAGGAGGGGATGGACAGGGGAGGAGTAAAATGACAGGTTATACAATCTTTTGAGAGAGAGAGAGAGAGAGAGAGAGAGAGAGAGAGAGAGAGAGAGAGAGAGAGAGAGAGAGAGAGAGAGAGAGAGAGAGAGAGAGAGAGAGAGAGAGAGAGAGAGAGAGAGAGAGAGAGAGAGAGAGATGTCACTTTTTTTGCTATGTGATGTGTCTGCCAGCACACATCTGTACACACCCTGTGTGCTGGAATGACTCATCACTGCAGCAGACTTCAGTAGCGGAGTCCACCCTCTCCCCCACCTCACTCCAAGCCTCTCTTCTGTCTTTCATTCACAACATCTATGTCTCTACAATCCTATTGATTTCAATTTTTTATATATATGTATGTATATATGTATGTATATATAAAGAGATGACTCCGGGATGCTGGCCTTCTAGGCAGAGTTGCAAAGAAAAAGCCATATCTCAGACTGGCCAATAAAAAGAAAAGATTAAGATGGGCAAAAGAACACAGACACTGGACAGAGGAACTCTGCCTAGAAGGCCAGCATCCTGGAGTCGGGTACTATTTAATGAAGCTGCCAGTTGAGGACTTGTGAGGCGTCTGTTTCTCAAACTAGACACTAATGTACCTGTCCTCTTGCTCAGTTGTGCACCGGGGCCTCCCATTCCTTGTTCTATTCTGGTTAGAGCCAGTTTACGCTGTTCTGTGAAGGGAGTAGCACACAGCGTTGTACAAGATCTTCAGTTTCTTGGCAATTCCTCGCACAAAATAGCCTTCATTTCTCGAAACAAGAATAGAATGACGAGTTCCAGAAGAAAGTTATTTGTTTCTGGCCATTTTGAGCCTGTAATTGAACCCACAGATGCTCCAGATGCTCAACTAGTCTAAATGCCAGTTTTATTGCTTCTTTAACCACAGTTAGTTTTCAACTGTGCTAACATAATTGCAAAAGGGTTTTCTATTGATCAAATAGAATATCATTTTAAAATGATAAACTTAGATAAGCTAACACAATGTGCCATTGGAACACAGGAGTGATGGTTGCTGATAATGGGCCTCTGTACGCCTATGTAGATATTCCATTAAAAATCTGCCGTTTCCTGCTACAATAGTCATTTACAACATTAACAATGTCTACACTGTATTTCTGATCAATTTTGATCATACATTTTAATAGACAAAAAAAAAATGCTTTTCTTTCAAAAACAAGGCCATTTTAAAAAGGGACCCCAAACTTTTGAAGGGTGGTGTACATCTAAGAATGAAATATCCAGCACCATGAGCCTTTATGTAATATTTTGTTGTTCCTCAAGGTTGAATGTAATTCCAAACTTGACCCGACCAACACCACCTTCTTAAAGGTATGAATGCAAAGCATTAATTGTGGAATGTTGGTCTTTATTAGATTTTTCATCTAATTCATTAACCAAATGGAAAACAATTGTGCCTTACAAGTTGTACTCGTTGAAACATTTGATGTAATGACTAATGTTCCTGTTCTCCCCTGTTGTGCTTCAGATGGCTGACTCTGGTGGACTTCCTCAGCTCACACAGGTCAGAACACTGCCTTCAGATGGCCCTCTGCATCCTCTCATTCCATATTCAAATACTCCTACTATTATTTAGCCATGCCTTCCTCTGCACCACCTCCATATCCCACTTACTTCCTCCAGTTTCTCTTCTGACGCAACTCTCATATGACCCTTAACTTCCTCTTTAAAATACCTCTTTAACCTCTCTATATAAGGCCTCCTCCATACAACCCTCTTATGAATCTCCACTTCCTCTTTTTAGAAGCCATTCTGCCACCATGAGAGGGTTGGCTCTA
This sequence comes from Oncorhynchus gorbuscha, assembly GCF_021184085.1. Classification (NCBI taxonomy): domain Eukaryota; kingdom Metazoa; phylum Chordata; class Actinopteri; order Salmoniformes; family Salmonidae; genus Oncorhynchus; species Oncorhynchus gorbuscha. The sequence goes on along the minus strand of NC_060173.1, from coordinate 42,292,939 downwards.
TAGCACTCTCCACAGAACTCCACAGAGGTCATTGACATCATCTGGGGTCAGGGTTACACAGAGTCTCAGGAGGTCAAATGTCCAACCGTGCTCTTCTTGTTGTTTTATAGCCTGGAAAACTGTCCGAAGCATTCAAGTACTTCCTTCAGGGGATGGGCTACAGTAAGTATCTAGAACCCGATCACAGTAATTTATCATACAGTATATGAGTGAGTGTGTGAGACTGTGCATGTGTTTGAGGTCTCTCAGAAACTAGGCATCACTACCTTGACTGAGTTTATCTCTCCATACCTTAGAAATACAATGTTGTACAGTCTTCTCCCTTGTTTGTCTTAATCCTCTGCTTAAACACTGTCTGTACGTTGGGTTGCTCTGAATGTGCGATGGATTCCAGTCCGGACTGTGTTGTGAAAATGTTGTTTGGTATGGTGCGATGTGATGTCTATTTGCAGGGACCTGTGTTGTGTTAATCTTGCCCTCTATGTTTTCCTGCCTTCGCTCAGTTGCGTATGTGAAGGATCGGAGGTTGAGTGGAGGGCCAGGTACTTCCTGTTTGCTGTTCACCTCTGACCTCCTCCTCTCTTCTTCCCCTACATGAGATGTGGAGTGATAATACTCTGATCATATATCTGCCTTGTGACTTATTATTGCATTTTATTTGTTTTGGCGCTTGATTTCTGGTCATTGGCAATCTTGACAATATATATATATTTTTTAAATAAAAAATTATGCATTTTTCCTCAGCCTAAGGGAAAATATGCCATTGTTACTTTTTTCCCCATCCCTGCCATTGCACTCTCTATCTTGCTCTTTGCATGGGATACAGTTAATTATGATCCAGAATTGAACTCTCATTGGCAAATTGGATTGTCCAAGTGAAGCAACTTTTTGAGGAATGTTTGCATGAAAACAAATAGGAAAAGATCTTGCCAGATTGTAAATGGAATATTATAGCTAATAGGCCTGTTATGCAAATACAGTGCCCTCCATAATGATTGGGACAGTGAAGCATTTTTTATTATTTGGGCTCTTTACTCTAAAAGTTTGCATTTGAAAACAAACAATGACTATGAGGTTAAAGTGCAGCTTTGATTTGAAGGTATTTTCATCCATATTGGGTGAACCATTTAGAAATTACAGCACTTTTTGTACATAGTTCCCCATTTGATATTTGTGCATCTGTAACTTTCTCACTTGTCATTATTTACGATTCATTCAGGATGATCCGTAATCATGGTAGCATCCACATTAATGTAGAAGTGTTTAGAAACATATTCTATTCAAATTTACAATAAAAGTGACTCCAAAATGACACAATACATTATTTACCATTCATTTCGATTGGGAACAAAAATCTGAAACACAACCAAAACGAACAGCAGATGCATCCGACAGAATTGTAGAGTCACAAACTCATAGTCATTGCGTGCTATACACTGCCTTCGGAAAATATTCAGACCCCTTGACTTGTTCCACTCCTGTGTTGTCTTGGCTGTGTGCTCAGGGTCGTTGTCCTGTTGGAAGGTGAACCTTTGCTCCAGTCTGCGGTCCTGAGCATTCTGGAGCAGGTGTTCATCAAGGATCTATGTACTTTGCTCCGTTCATCTTTGCCCCGATCCTGACTAGTCTCCCAGTCCGTGCAGCTGAAAAACATCCCCACAGCATGATGCTGCCACCACCATGCTTCACCGTAGGGATGGTGGCTGGTTTCCTCCAGACGTGATGCTTGGCATTCAGGCCAAAGAGTTCAATCTTGGTTTCATCAGACCAGAGAATCTTGTTTCTCATGGTCTGAGAGTCCTTTAGGTGCCTTTTGGAAAACTCCAAGTGGGCTGTCATGTGCCTTTTACTGAGGAGTGACTTCCATCTGGCCATTCTACCAAAAATGCCTGATTGGTGGAGTGCTGCAGAGAGTTGACCTTCTGGAAGGTTCTTCCATCTCCACAGAGGAACTCTAGAGCTCTGACAGAGTGGTCCTTCTGTAGCTCAGTTGGTAGAGCATGGCGCTTGTAACGCCAGGGTAGTGGGTTCGATTCCCGGGACCACCCATACGTAGGATGTATGCACACATGACTGTAAGTCGCTTTGGATAAAAGCGTCTGCTAAATGGCATATATTATATATATTATATATTATTATTTAATTATTATTATTATATTACCTCCCTGACCAAGGCCCTTCCCCCCCGATTGCTCAGTTTGGCCAGGTGGCCAGCTCTAGGAAGAGTTTTGCTGGTTCCAAACTTCTTCCATTTAAGAATGATGGAGGCCACTGTGTTCTTGGGGACCTTCAATGCTGCAGAAATGTTTTGGTGTCCTTCCCCAGATCTGCGCCTTGACACAATCCTGTCTCTGAGCTATAAGGACAATTCCTTCGACCTCACGGCTTGGTTTTTGCTCTGACATGCACTGTCAACTGTGGGAAAGGGGGATACCTAGTCAGTTGTTCAACTGAATGTATTCAACTGAAATGTGTCTTCCGCATTTAACCCAACCCCTCTGAATCAGAGAGGTGCGGGGGGCTGCCTTAATCAACATCCACGTCTTCGGGGCGCCCGGGGAACAGTGGGTTAACTGCCTTGATCAGGGGCAGAACAACAGATTTTTACCTTCTCAGCTCTAACCACTGGGACCTTTTATAGACAGGTGTTTGCCTTTCAAATCATGTCCAATCATTTGAAGTTACCACAGGTGGACAGTCAAGTTGTAGAAACAGCTCAAAGATGATCATTGGAAACAGGATGCACCCATGCTCAATTTCGAGTCTCATAGCAAAGGGTCTGAATACTTGTGTAAATAAGGTATTTCTGTTTTTTATTTGTAATAAATTTGCAAACATTTCTAAAACTTGTTTTCAGGCTGTCATTATGGGGTATTGTGTGTAGATTGCTGAGGATTTTTTAACATTTTAGAATAAGGCTGTAACGTAACAAAATGTGGAAAAAGTCAAAGGGTCTGAATACTTTCCGAAGGCACTGTATATATGGGACCAAATACTTAACTTTCTGCTACATTAATACACATGTAAGTGAATTCGTCCCAATACATTTGCTCCTCTAAAATTGGGGGAGGGGACTGTCCGCTTTTACCTTTACCTTCAGACTGACCTCCCAAAATTGTACCTTCCCCTATTTCATTCTGTCTTATTTATTTCACTCTCTTTCTCTCTCTGTCTCCCTCTCTCTTTTACTCTGTCTGTCTCTCTCTTAGTGCCCTCTGCCAGTATGACCCGTCTGGCACGCTCCCGAACGGCCTCACTGACCAGTGGCAGCTCCATTGAGAGCTCTCGTATCCGGGGTTTTACACACACTGACAGCAACGAGGGCCAGGTCAGCCACACCATGGAGGTGTCCTGCTGAACCCTCAAACACACACACGTAGATAAACAGACAGACAGAATGACGTTGGTTGGAGAGAGATGAGTTTCTACTTTGAAATTGTTAGTGCAGGATGTTCTCTCTATCTATCTCTATTTGTCTTTGTCCTAGTAATATCTTTCCCAAAGTCCCTCAGTATTTTACAACTTTTGCCCCTCCCCCCACTGTAAAATGACACCAATGTATTACTCTCCCCCCTTAAACTTAAGAAAGTTTTGGTTTTCTTGAATTGTCGTCTATTTTGCTCAGTGTCTCCTCCCCCTTAATTTTCTCCTGCTCCCCCAGCCCTCCACCTCCACCTGCGCCCGCCCTCCTCCCACCCATAGCCTCATCTGCCCCCTCCCACACTCATCCGCTTGCCTGCCGAGAGTTTCTATGAGGTGGTCAATGATGGTAGTTAAGTGGTTTATGGTCAGTGAGGATGGTTGGGTCACTGGGGAAAAGACATACCTGACAATATGTATTAGGTTGCTCTATTCTTGCTCTTTGTCTGGGAAGTTGAAGATTTGACAGAAAGCAGCACACAGCCTTATATTTCAGAGGGGGTTTGTATCACATTGTGGAGGATGTGTCTGTCTGACAGCTACTAGATCAGTATTCCCACTCCACATTCCATGCGTGGCGTTTTCCCATTGATTGTCATAAAAAGCATAAATACGTGTAGAGTGATTCTATACCCATGTAGCCCACGTGACTCCACTCACCTGCATTGGTAGGAGCATCCACCCTATAGGCAGTGTGACCACGGTCATTTCCAGCTCCCTAAAATGGAAGTAGTTCTGCCGAGGATCGGTTCTTAGTGGTCTCCCAAATGACAATCACACCTTGACCCAAACCAAACCAGACCTAGGAGTCGAGGCAGAACCTGTTAGATCTGAGATGTTCTTCTCTGAGGTCATATATACCAAATCTACACACACACACACTAACCTACGACGGCTGGGCTCTGTAAGGGGACCGATTGAAATGATATCTGCACAGAAGCACAAAACATGCACAAACTTACACACACATGCAAACACTGTCAATGTGTCACAGTTCATGTATTTACATACCCATATGCATAGCTCACATAGAGAACTATCATCCCACAGACCTCTTTTTCCCTCCATGATATTGAGCTGAAATACTGGTCGTTGTTAATGGAGAGGAGTGTGCTGCTAGCTGCTGTGATGGACGACCCATTGAGTCAAGTCCTATGAGGAGGAGCTGTTGTCCCTGACAATTTGCACAGTAATGTCTTTCTACATTCTATTTGCATTCCTTATTCTCAGTAAAAACATCTCCCTATTCTCTATTTGAATGTCAATCTCTGCATCCCCGACAAGGGTGAGGTGGGATAACTACTACTGCAGGGTGCTTCCTGGGACTGTCTGTAAGGGACGGGACTTTTTTGGGGCCCATTGCTCAAAGCTAGGAATGTAGGGAAATCCCATCCCCAACCACAAGATGCCCTGCCCCTTACAGATACGTCCAGTCGTCCCAAAAGGGCTATCAGCTGAGGTCACTTTTCAGTTCATAGTGTTGCCTGGCAACAGTGCACCAACGTACAACGGTCCCCAAGGGGTACACAGCAAAGATTTTAGGACAGAGAGATGAATTCATGAATGACTTCTGACAAAGAGTGAGGGAAAGGGAGAGATTATGTCTGGATGAATAAGAGGAATTTTCATTTGTAAAGATGGAAAGAGTGTGAGAGAGCTGGATCTACAAAATGTCTTGATAGGGGGACAATACGGGGGGGGGGGGTAATACATGTAAAGAGGTTATGAGTGGGGCTTCTGGGAGAGGATATTGGGTCAGGTCAACAAACACTCCCTAATACTCCTCTAATCTGTTTGCATGCACCTTAATGTGTGATATTCAAGGCTGTGGTCATGCATTTTCTCTCCGTAAGACTACTGTTGCTGTCAACTCTTGAGCAGGCCTGATTTTGACCCCTCCCTCAGTCTCATGCATACTGTCTGGTGGCCCCTGAATGTAATTGGTCATATTAAAGTGCTGTACAGTATCGTCCAAGTGCCCCTTCCACCTACCCACCACCATTACCCGCTTGTAGCTGATTTCCCCCTTACCCTAACTCCTACCCTACATTGTATCCTAACTCCTACCCTACACTGTACCCTAACTACTCCCCTACATTGTAACCTAACCCCTACCCTACACTGTATCCTAACTCCTACCCTACTCTACATTGTACCCTAACACCTACCCTACATTGTATCCTAACTCCTACCCTACACTGTACCCTAACTACTCCCCTACATTGTAACCTAACCCCTACCCTACACTGTATCCTAACTCCTACCCTACTCTACATTGTACCCTAACACCTACCCTACATTGTATCCTAACTCCTACCCAACCCTACATTGTATCCTAACTCCTACCCTACACTGTACCCTAACTACTCCCCTACATTGTAACCTAACCCCTACCCTACACTGTATCCTAACTCCTACCCTACTCTACATTGTACCCTAACACCTACCCTACATTGTATCCTAACTCCTACCCTACACTGTACCCTAACTACTCCCCTACATTGTAACCTAACCCCTACCCTACACTGTATCCTAACTCCTACCCTACTCTACATTGTACCCTAACACCTACCCTACATTGTATCCTAACTCCTACCCTACACTGTACCCTAACTACTCCCCTACATTGTAACCTAACCCCTACCCTACACTGTATCCTAACTCCTACCCTACTCTACATTGTACCCTAACACCTACCCTACATTGTATCCTAACTCCTACCCAACCCTACATTGTATCCTAACTCCTACCCTACACTGTACCCTAACTACTCCCCTACATTGTAACCTAACCCCTACCCTACACTGTATCCTAACTCCTACCCTACTCTACATTGTACCCTAACACCTACCCTACATTGTATCCTAACTCCTACCCTACACTGTACCCTAACTACTCCCCTACATTGTAACCTAACCCCTACCCTACACTGTACCCTAACTCCTACCCTACCCTACATTGTACCCTAATTCCTACCCTACATTGTACCCTAACTCCTACCCTACATTGTACCCTAATTCCTACCCTACATTGTACCCTAACTCCTACCCTACCCTACATTGTACCCTAACTCCTAACTTACATTGTACCCTAACTCCTACCCTACTCTACATTGTACCCTAACACCTACCCTACATTGTACCCTAACTCCTACCCTACATTGTACCCTAACTCCTACCCTACATTGTACCCTAATTCCTACCCTACATTGTACCCTAACTCCTACCCTAACTCGTCCAAGAACCCAAGTCCTTCCAGGTCCTCCTTGCTCTGTAGATAGAGCAGGTTAACTGAAAGAACACTCCAACACTCAACACTATTGTATTGTGACAAACAGCATTTGGTTCCTCTTTCCTAGAGTTCCCCTTTTTACATAACAATATAATTCAGTTTTCTGTGGTGTATTGGTTCTCGTGTATTATTATTATTATTACAGTATTATTGATTGATTTATATTGAGCAATAAGTTGTTTTTTGACTGTATGGTTTCATGAGAGTCTCCCCAACATTGTTTCTGTTCACAGAGAAAGTAGGAATTGACTCTTACCTGCTTAGTCATAAAATGTGTAATGTAAAGTTTAAATATACATATAGTATATATACCGTATCTTTCTCTGTCCAAGCATTGAACATGTAAAGACAAAGAAATAAAGACTATGTCAGCATGGAGTCATATGTTTAATAAGTGCATTTCTTTGCAACACTGGTTTTATTGAAAAAGTCATGATTCACACATTTTTTCACTTCCACCGTTGCTGGATATGTACACAACAAAATACACACTGTCAAGTGATCAATAAACACTTATTTAGATGCGACTCAAACATTATTGTTGTATATATACAGTACATTTACATTTAAGTCATTTAGCAGACGCTCTTATCAGTAGTTCACCCAAAAGTAACCTTGCTGTGGGGGTGACCTTTTGGCGGTGATGTTGAAGTGGCAGACAGCGTCTTTGTTGTAGCAGTTATTCGTAAAGGGCGACCCCGTATGTGACGTCGTTCGTTCCCCTGGATGGTGTTGGAGATGTGAATCACCACACTGCCTGGAATACTGACCCCCACAACCAGAGAGCTCAGCTCTGTATAGCAGCTCAGGCTGCTATACAGTCTCACAGAGTTGAGCAGGTTTGGGGTCATGACCCCAAGAGCCAAAGCTGAATATACAGTTGAAGTTTACATACACCTTAGCCAAATAAATATAAACTCAGTTTTTCACAATTCCTGACATGTATTCCTAGTAAAAACTCAGTGTCTTAGGTCGGTTAGGATCACCATTTTATTTTAAGAATGTGAAATGTCAGAATATTAGTAGAGAGAATGATTTATTTCAGCTTTTATTTCTTTCATCACATTCCCAGTGGGTCAGAAGTTTACATACACTCAATTAGTATTTGGTAGCATTGCCTTTCAATTTGGTTTAACTTGGGTCAACTGTTTCGGGTAGCCTTCCACAAGCTTCCCACAATAAGTTGGGTGAGTTTTGGCCCATTCCTCCTGAGTCAGGTTTGTAGGCCTCCTTGCTCGCACAGGCTTTTTTAGTTCTGCCCACAAATGTTCTATAGGATTGAGGTCAGGGCTTTGTGATGGCCACTCCAATACCTTGACATTTTCCTTAAGCCATTTTGCCACAACTTTGGAAGTATGCTTGGGGTCAAGCTTGAACTTCCTGACTGATGTCTTGAGATGTTGCTTCAATATATCCACATAATTTTCCATCTATTTTGTGAAGTGCACCAATCCCTCCTGCAGCAAAGCACCCCCACAACATGATGCTGCCACACACCCTTTTTCCTCCAAACAACGATGGTAAGTTCTATTTTTGTTTCATCAGACCAGAGGATATTTCTCCAAAAAGTACAATCTTTGTCCCCATGTGCAGTTGCAAACCTTAGTCTGGCTTTTTTATGGCGGTTTTGGAACAGTGGCATCTTCCTTGCTGAGCGGCCTTTCAGGTTATGTCGATATAGGACTTGTTTTTACTGTGGATACAGATACTTTTGTACACGTTTCCTCCAGCATCTTCACAAGGTCCTTTGCTGTTGTTCTGGGATCGATTTGCACTTTTCGCACCCTAGTACGTTCATCTCTAGGAGACAGAACACGTCTCCTTCTTGAGTGGTATGACAGCTGCATGGTCCCATGGTGTTTATACTTGGGTACTATTGTTTGTACAGATGAACGGGGTACCTTCAGGAGTTTGGAAATTGCTCCCAAGGATGAACCACATTTGTGGAGGTCAGCAATTTGTTTTCTGAGGTCTTGGCTGATTTCTTTTGATTTTCCCATGATGTCAAGCAAAGAGGCACTGAGTTTGAAGGTAGGCCTTGAAATATATCTACAGGCACACCTTCAATTGACTCAAATGGTGTCAATTAGCCTATCAGAAGCTTATAAGCCATGACATTTTCTGGAATTTTCCAAGCTTTTTAAAGGCACAGTCAATTTAGTGTATGTAAACTTCTGACTCACTGGAATTGTGATACAGTGAATTATAAGTGAAATAATCTGTCTGTAAACAATTGTTGGAAAAATGACTTGTGTCGTGCGCAAAGTAGATGTCCTAACGACTTGGCAAAACTATAGTTTGTTAACAAGAAATTTGTGGAGTGGTTGAAAAACGAGTTTTAATGACTCCAACCTAAGTGTATGTCAACTTCTGACTTCAACTGTAGTATATAGTAGCTGAATATATGTCGGGACCAGTCATGCTCTGAAGGCTGCCTATAGAACCGTTTCCTACACGAGACACAGAATGAACAACAGGACAGTGACACCACAGCAGCAATCAGCTCTTTAAACGCTGATGAGAAAGTTATAGATGTCAATACAAGTGCTGTGGAATAAAAGCATGGTGATGTTCAAGGGGCGGGGCAGTAAGATGTTGGCCATTCTAGCACTGGTCCAGGTCTTTCAGACATTTGTTAGCCTCCTGTCCCCTGACCACCTGCATGTTGGCAAACTTCTCCAGGTCCCCCATCTCTGCTATGACCTCCTGCAGCTGGTGAGAGTGCCTAATCATTCCTCAATACACAGTCACAATGAGGATCCACATGCTTCTCTACAACACCTTTAAAACATAGTAGTCATACATGTTCATATTTAATGTACTGTGGCTGCTCATTGTTAGGGTTAGTATGTTTTACTATAGTTTGTGACCCAGCATAGAGAAATATGTTGGGTTTTTAAAACATGTTTGACAACATCCATTCATTGTTTATTGCCTTTGTTTATTTAACTTTATTTCTGGTTGATGCAATGAGCTGCTGGGTCTGAGGCAGTTTGTTCTTTATGACCTGCAGAGACATAGTCCCGTACAGATCCCCATCATCTGCATACTCCAGCACACAATACGCCTCTTCAGACCCAGCAACAGACCCTCCACTTTCACAGGCTAGAGGTGAACATTAGACAGGTAACAGGCTAGAGGTTACAGGTGACCAGTAGACAGGTAACAGGTGAACAGTAGACAGGTAACAGGTGAACATTCGACAGGTAACAGGTGAACGGTAGACAGGTTACAGGTGAACAGTAGACAGGTAACAGGTTACAGGTGAACAGTAGACAGGTAACAGGTTACAGGTGAACAGTAGACAGGTAACAGGCTACAGGTGAACATTAGACAGGTTACAGGTGACCATTAGACAGGTAACAGGTGAACAGTAGACAGGTAACAGGTGACCAGTTGACAGGTAACAGGTTAGAGGTGAACAGTAGACAGGTAACAGGTGAACAGTAGACAGGTAACAGGTGACCAGTTGACAGGTAACAGGTTAGAGGTGAACAGTAGACAGGTAACAGGTTAGAGGTGAACACTAGACGGGTAACAGGCTACAGGTGAACAGTAGAAAGGTAACAGGTGAACAGTAGACAGGTAACAGACGAACAGTAGACAGGTAACAGGCTATAGGTGAACATTAGACAGGTTACAGGTGAACAGTAGTCAGGTAACAGGTGAACATTAGACAGGTTACAGGTGAACAGTAGACATGTAACAGGTTGCAGGTGAACATTAGACAGGTTACAGGTGAACAGTAGACATGTAACAGGTTACAGGTGAACAGTAAACAGGTAACAGGTTACAGGTGAACAGTAGACAGGTAACAGGTTACAGGTGAACAGGTAACAGGTTACAGGTTAACGGTAGACAGGTAACAGGTGAAAGGTAGACAGGTAACAGGTTACAGGTGAACAGTAGACAGGTAACAGGTTACAGGTGAACATTAGACAGGTTACAGGTGAACAGTAGACATGTTACAGGTGAACAGTAAACAGGTAACAGGTTACAGGTGAACGGTAGACAGGTAACAGGTTACAGGTTAACGGTAGACAGGTAACAGGTGAAAGGTAGACAGGTAACAGGTTACAGGTGAACAGTAGACAGGTAACAGGCTACAGGTGAACATTAGATAGGTTACAGGTGAACAGTAGACAGGTAACAGGTTAGAGGTGAACAGTAGACAGGTAACAGGTGACCAGTTGATAGGTAACGGGCGAACAGTAGACAGGTAACAGGCTACAGGTGAACATTAGACAGGTTACAGGTGGCCATTAGACAGGTAACAGGTTACAGGTGAACAGTAGACAGGTAACAGGTGAACAGTAGTCAGGTAACAGGTTACAGGTGAACAGTAGACAGGTAACAGGTTACAGGTGAACATTAGACAGGTTACAGGTGAACAGTAGACATGTAACAGGTTGCAGGTGAACATTAGACAGGTTACAGGTGAACAGTAGACATGTTACAGGTGAACAGTAGACAGGTAACAGGCTGCAGGTGAACATTAGACAGGTTACAGGTGAACAGTAGACATGTTACAGGTGAACAGTAGACATGTAACAGGTTACAGGTGAACAGTAGACAGGTAACAGGTGAACAGTAGACAGGTAACAGGTGAACAGCAGACAGGTAACAGGTTACAGGTGAACAGTAGACAGACAACAGGCTATAGGCTGTATCATCATCGTTGGTGATCAGGCCTACCAACGTCATGGTGTTGGACAGTGGTAGGTCGGATCACCAATGACGATGAGACCCACAACCGAGGCTACGCAGTTGTGGGTGAACAGGGAGTACAGGACTAAGCACACACCACACAGGGACTACGATGGTCTGCTTGTAACGTGTAGGTATTACAGATTGGGTCAGGGAGAGGTTGAAAATGTCAGTGAAGACACTTGCCATCTGGTCAGCGCAGACTCTGAGTACACGTCCTGGTAATCCATCTGGCCTTGTGAATTTAACCTGTTTAAAAGGTCTTACATCGGCTACAGAGAACTTAATCACACAGTCATCCGGAACATGCTCTCATTAGGGAAGGGGCGCTCAGGTCACACACACACACAATCATTCAGCGACAACCAGGCCTGCGAAGAACAGTGGGAGAAATGTGCAGAGAAAGCATACAATATTGTAATACACACCTGCAGGACCTTTTTTAACATTGAATTGTCAAAGATTCATGTAGACAAAATGTGTTATCAGCTGAGCAGGACAGTGGTGAGGATGGAGACCGTCCCAGTGATCATCAATGTAAACACCAGAGAGGACTTCATGTTTGGCCAGAGTACAGAATGGATGTTAGACCAATTGCTCTAAGACCCATGTAAATATGAGAGGCATATGCGACTCCCTCTTGTGAAAAAAGACATAAGGCATTAATGCTGATAAGAATAATGGTAAGAAAGAAAAATGTGAAAGAAAAAAGATGGGAAGTTAATTTTTATAGTTTGGGTTTGCAAATGAAATATGACCAAATATGTGTGGTAGGGAAAAAAATATTAGGAACAGAAACATGTTCTACTTCTGTTCACAAGGCAACACGATAGATGAGAAAAGATATCGGATTGTGCAAGAGCTTATTCTAACTCGCTCTCAGTTCCACTATTTGTCACGCTTGGTTTGTGCAATTAAATTATATTGAAAAGTTGCCCCCGTAAAAGAATGTCTGTTCTTCGTCAAGCATGTCTGATCTATGGCAATGCCAGACCTTTAGCTATACACTTTAGTGAGCAGCTTCAAGTCTACTGTACGTCACACCGAGATGGATCTTCATTTTCTAACATTTTAGAGCTAGTGTGGTGTTTAAAGGAGTTCAAATTTAAAAATATCAAGTAGTAGTGGGGTTAGCTTATCTGATAACTTTTTAAAGAGGTCCTCTAGAAAACCATCTGGGGCTATAGGCATTTCACATGGCAATGCTTGGGTGCTTGTCTTACTTAAGAATGGTGACTCAAACTATACGTCCAGCTCAGAATGAATGTACAAAACATTAAGAGCATCGGCTCTTTCCATGACATAGACTGACCAAGTGAATCCAGGGGAAAGCTATGATCCTTTATTGATGTGACTTGTTAAATCCACTTCAATCAGTGTAGATGAAGGGGAGGAGACAGGTTAAAGACGGATTTTGAAGCCTTGAGACAAGCCAACATTGGACAAGACAAAAAATGTAAGTGCCTTTGAACGGGGTACAGTAGTAGGTGCCAGGGGCACCTGTCAAGAACTGCAACCCTACTGGGTTTTTCACGCAGAACACCTCGTCCAATTCTCCCTTGTAGGGTGGACTGGTGATTCAGCTGCCAGCCTGTATGCTCTTTAAAATCAAATAAAAAACAGTTAGTCTGATACCAAAACTGAATCACAATGTATTTATTATGAGCACACCCCACTATTGGTTAGAATGAGATTTCAGAAATCATGATGCTGTCTGCAATTCAACAGACGGTGAATGCGTTACCATCGCGCCAAACAGCACTTGTGATAAACATCGTTACAGGCAATTTAAGCAATTATTTAACTGGCTGCTGACCGGTTGAGTATCTATTCTTCCCGAAAGTCCTTCATAAGGACAAGTGACATGTCAAAAACATCACCATCCAGACAGACTGAGAGGAACCTCTGACTGGATGTAATATAGCCATCATCCGCTGGGATTTTGTGCTGTATTGCTACCATCTCGCTACAACACACACACTCGTACTCTCTAGCCATTATCTAGCAGGATCCGCACTCACCCAATTGTGGCACAGCTACACCGAACCTCTAGCTGAGGTGTTTCAGGTGGCGTATCTGTGTCACTGCTACGAGAACAAACTCTTTGATTTGGGGCATCGATCAGCTCAAACATGAACGTCTTCAGTAGGTTGATTGGCTCCCCAACTGACTTTATTTCATCCTCTGTTATTAACTCATTCTCATACTCGGAGCTACTCTTGGTAAATTGTTGGATCCTGTGTTTTACATTATAGCCATTACCATATATATGATTGAATATTATCTGCTTTTGGCTTGTGTGGATGTATGTATGTGTTATGCAACATAGCTGACTTGAACCATTGTTAAAAGTATCAGGGCCATGGGACTTTCTCATGATGGAAAAATACAGAGAAGCATGAAGACAGGAACTGTTCAAATTAGTTGGGAGGGGGGCACATTCAGAGCGGGGTGTTGCGAACAAGCAGTCTTTTGTTAGATAACAGGAGCCAGGTGAGAGATAACGGTATGGAGCATGAGAGCCTGGATGTTCTTCATGTTCTCCACAAGCAACAGTTACATCTATCAACAGAAGCGCCAAGAGGCGGGGACCCGCCTGAGCGCCTGCAATAGGCTGAGCAAGTTTAAACCACGCCCAGTCTCTACTGTGATAGGCCAACAGACGGGTTGGAACTGTCTATCACAGTATAAAGAATACTGTTGTCAGTTCTCTGTTCTGCCCTGCGTGGTAATTACAGTGAGCCGTATATACGAAAGTTGCATTTGCCATTTATTACTTAGCTAATATATGACTCATTGTTATATTTATCCTGATACCAGATTCGAATTTACGCAACTCTAACAAAATTCAGACATTTTTGTGAGTTCCAACATGTTCTCTCCTGCCAGTGACGCAACAATGCCAATATGGCGACTAACAACTGGCCGGCGTTCTAAATCCTAGTTCCTCTTTAAAGATTGGTCCGAGGGTTCTGACCTCACAACCACAGGCAAGATAACTGGCTAACGTTGGCTACTGTAGCTTACTATGCAGACGACACACAATTAATCTTCTCCTTTCCCTTCTGATGACCAGGTGGCGACCGCATCTCTGCATGTCTGGCAGTGTGGATGAGACTACTTCCAAACACAAATGAGAGAACAGCTCACTGACCATTTAACTCGCCCTAACAGCGCTGGTTAGGCTGTTATGTTATCCAGTGCGTTGGTTACTGCAACTGTGCTGCAGGCAACAATTTACGCTTTTTGCCAACGTTTACTGACACCGGCCAAAATCAACAGGTGTTGGGCGTTCATAAAGTAATCAGTTATTCTGCGCTCTAGCACTCAGACGAGAGTGCTCTGATATCGGAGCAGATAGCCAGAGCGAATTTACCAGCTACGTCTATCAACAGTTGTCGCAGTGACATTCTATTGAAACGGTTACTTGCATAGTGGAGTCTTTTGTTCAGACAAATAGCTAGCTATGTAAACAATGAACCATAATCCCCTCATGACGTTCGTGCCCTGCATAAATCTGCAGGTAGCTAACCAACCAGATTCACTGTTAGGTAGCTGAGTCTTTCTACAATTGGAGGACATTTTCTGTCCCACCCTAGAAATGTGACATTCTATTGAAACGGTTACTTGCATAGTGGAGTCTTTTGTTCAGACAAATAGCTAGCTAATAATCCTAACCAACCAGATTCACTGTTAGGTAGCTGAGTCTTTCTACAATTGGAGGACATTTTCTGTCCCACCCTAGAAAGGTCTAATAATCCAGGCCCAAAATGGTAAAACATGTACTTGTGTAAATGATACTTGTCATGAGACAAAATGTATATATAGTTGTAGAAAAGTGGTGCCAAAATAATTTAAAATACCAAATAGTTCTTGAGCACCCCCCAAAATGGCATTTCTCTTGTGCCACCTTCTTGATGACCAAATTGCACATCAAATATAACAGTTAAAATAAGTTTTAAATCTACTTGTTTTGGTATGATTTTGTTATATGTCTCTTGTAATTGTTAAAACATGTGTTTAATCATCACATTTTAAATGACATAAATTATGCACTGAAGTTGTGTCCCACAACATGCATGCAGCCCTGTTACCAGAAACCTATTTATGTCACACCCTGATCTGTTCACCTGTCCTCATTATTGTCTCCACCCCCTCCAGATGTCGCTTGTTTTCCCCAGTGTATTTATCTCTGTGTTTCCTGTCTCTCTGTGCCAGTTCATCTTGTATGTTCCAAGTCAACCAGCGGGTTTCCCGTACTCTTTGCCTTTCCTTTTCTCCTTTTTTCTAGTCCTCCTGGTTTTGACCCTTGCCTGTTCTGGACTCTGTACCCACCTTCCTGACCATTCTGCCTGCCTTGACCACGAGCCTTTCTGCTACTCTATACCTCCTGAACTCTGATCTGGTTTTGACCTTTTCCTGTCCACGACCATTCTCTTGCCTCCTCCTTTTGGATTATTAAACATTGTAAAACTCCAACCATCTGCCTCCTGTGTCTGCATCTGGGTCTCGCCCTTGTGTCATGATAATTTAGCCTGGCAGAGGACCTAAAAAAAACACATGAGTCACATGACAGAGGAAATATCATCAAACCATTTGCTAACACCATGGGTAGACCAAAGGTATGTCCTCTTTTTTATATTCCTCCAATCTTTTCAGCCTTGATTGAGTGTCACTCTAACCAACACAACCCTGTTACTCATTATCAGAATAAGACAAATTCATTTCAAAGTTCTGTTTTATATTTATGTAAAACTAAGTTTGTCCTTGACCTTGACAGTAACGCTACATTCCACAGCTAGCATCTATTCCTGAGAAAAAGCTTACATTAGCATAGATTGCACTACAGTATTAGGGTTGAATCTCCTTCAGTTCACTCTGCAGGTGAAATAGTGAGGTGACAATATATTTGTTTCTTTTAGGCAACGTGATCTTCGGATAAGAAAAAGGAGGGCTGCCAAAGAAATTCAACCGTGAGCTGCAGAAGCTACAAGATCAGTTGAGGAAAGTCGAACAGCGAGCAGAAAAATACAGAAAGCAGCTCCAACAATCGAAATGGGACCACCCGTCTCCAAGATCCAAAGTCAACAAGTTGGTTCCGCAAATCTCGGGCACATCCTTAAGGAGAACCCTGTTGTTTCATACAGCAGTAGCTGAGGAAGTATGTAACAAGTACGCACATTCAAAGAGGGAGCGTGACAGACAAGTCATTGCAGGAATAGTCACCAGCAGAATCCTGAAAAAGTACAGGTTGCAGAGATTGGCAGAGGAGGTTTTTGGATTTTCAAGGAGGTGGACAAAACTGGCAAATGAAAATGTCTACAGGAATCAGAGGAAGAAGCCCGAGGGTATTGCTGCCACGATGAGATCAAAGGTGATATTATTATTTTTACTTGACGATGTCAGCAGGATCACAACTGGGGGGAAAAGCAAATGGTGACAAGAAACTGCAGAAAAGATTACTGGTGGATTCAATGAAGAACCTCAATTTGAAGTTCCTGGATGAGCATACCAACCTCCGTCTATCATATTCACCGCTCTGCACACTTCGCCCCTACCCCGTCCAACATTGGCAGATCGTGACACATGCATGTGCAAACAACATGAAAATCTAGGCTTTATTGCCAAAAAGCTTCACCAGATGCACATCATCGACTCATCCGATGTAGAGAGCCTGACACATGACATCACGTGACCCCACAAGCAATGTATGTATGGGGAATGTGAGCAATGCAGCGATTAATATCTATCCCCACAAAAGGCATTACAGAGCATCTCCTACCTTCAGTAGGCCACTGTGGACAAAGAGCACAAAAATTATCCAGACAGAAGGGACCACCTGCCATATAGCAACACCTGGAGCCCATCATGAGGGAAATCCAAGAGAGATGCCCGGATGTGACAACCGTCTATTTAAAAAAAAAATATATATTTTTAGCAATGATCCCTGCACACAGTACAAGCCGTGTGGTAATTTGTACCTCTTTTGTACTGACACTTTTCAAGAAGGGGTTTACAAGAGGAACCTGGAACTACTTCGAACCCAGTCGTGGCAAAGGTGCCCCAGGTGGTGTGGGTGGCACATTGAAGAGGATATCCCCACAGAGTTGATATCCCCACGGCATTATCCCTGTACCAAGCTCTGAGTGAGGGACAATCAAAGGTGAAATTGTTTTACATCCAGGAGCAAACTGTGGAGGATGCAGTGAAAGAAATGCCAGCTGACCTTCCAGCCGTACCGTCCACAATGAGGCTCCACCAGGTGGTCACTCTTTCACCTGGGAAGATTCTCTACCGCGACGTCCGCTGCCTGTGTTCTGCAACAGGGAATCTGGAGTGTGATTGCCAAAAAACAAAGTGCTTCAGCTTTAATCTCACAGATGACCCCATACACAGCACACCAGAAGAAGTGCAGTGGCACAGTCCAGAGGTTGTGGGGAAAGGGTGTGCCACCACACCATCTACCCAGGGATCATCCAAGAGGTGAATAAGACCCACTGCCAGGTGAAATGTATGCAGAGAGTGGGGGTAAACTGTCCCGCAATGGCCATAAAAAAAACTTTGGTATCCCTTTGAGGATGTGCTGGCCCTCATTCCTCCCCCAGAGAACATTACCTCACACCACATGGCCATCGCAAGTGAGGTATGGGATACTCTGGCCAGGCACTAAATTGATCTGAAGAGAACATCAGCTTTCTAAAATATTGATCAGTGCATGACTATTTTTGATATGCTCATTTAATGTCACCCTACTGTAATATGAATATTTATTTTTTATATTTGTCCATTTTAATATTTGATCAGATCCAGTTTGTGGTCTTGTTGACATGTTTATTTTTTATCATTCATACTCATCCTGTTGATCCTCATTTTAAAACATATATTTAATATTATTAAACAACGTTCCTGTGGTCCTGGGTATTTAATTGTCACATTTGTCATGATTTATGTCATGTTACTTTGTGCAACCCTGTAACTCTCATTTCAACCCGGTTACCATATCAGTTTTATTAAAATAATCTTAAATAATTTTCTAAACTCACAAGGGTTTAACCTATTGTCCTTCTAATAGTTTGAATGATTATATGCATAACATATTTGAAAATACTGAAATTAGTTTTAAAAAATGTGACTATTGAATGGTTGGGCAAGCTAGATTTCATAAGTCAAGTCTTATCTGAAATTGAATGCGACTTTCTTTACATAATTGTAAAGGATTTATTAGACAATCATTTAAAATATACTTTTTTCAGGTTCCTGAGTATTTGTATCAGGTTTGCGCCAAGCATAGCACACAAAACATCATTAAAAGTGTACTTTTGATGCCTGTGCTGGAGGAATCAAATAATTTGACAGTTTATTACCAGTTTTTTTTTCATAACAGAAAATGATCAAATAAAGGGTTCATTTTTCAAAAGTGACTCATTTGTCCTCCAATTCTGGAATGACCCAGCTAACATTTGTAACGGCTCTCTTCTATCTCCTCCTCTGACGAAGAGGTGGAACAAGGATCGGACCAAAATGCAGCGTGATGATGATTCATGATATATTTTAATGAAGGAAAAACTATACACGCAGAAACTACAACAATAATGAAATGAAATAATGAAAACCGAAACAGCCCTATCTGGTGCAAACACAAAGACAGGAACAATCACCCACGACACACTCAAAGAATATGGCTGCCGAAATATGGTTCCCAATCAGAGACAACGAAATCACCTGCCTCTAATAATAATAATAATAATAATATTAAGCCATTTAGCAGACGCTTTTATCCAAAGCGACTTACAGTCATGTGTGCATACATTCTACGTATGGGTGGTCCCGGGAATCGAACCCACTACCCTGGCGTTACAAGCGCCATGCTCTACCAACTGAGCTACAGAACCTGCCTCTGATTAAGAACCGCCTCAAGGCAACCATAGGCTTTCCTAGACAACCCTACTCAACCACAATCCCAATACCTACTAAAACCCCAATACAAAAACACACCACAAAATAAACCCATGTCACACCCTGGCCTGACCAAATAAAGAAAGAAAACACAAAATACTAAGACCAAGGCGTGACAAAATTAGGTTATAACTAGCAAAGCAAATGGTTCTGCAATACGAATAATAAGATCATACACATATCGTTAGCTAGCTAACAGTACACTTTAACTTAAAATGAAAACGACTTTGTCAAAATTAGAATTGTGTAACATCTGAAAATGTGGCTAGCTGGACTCTTACCCGTGCTCTGATATCGGAGCAGATAGCCAGAGCGAATTTACCAGCTAGTACCTCTAAAAACAGTTGTCGCAGTGACATTCTATTGAAATGGTGGAGTATTTTGTTAATAAGACATGTAGCTAGCTAGGTACACAATAAACCATAATCCAAACAAATGACATCACTACCCTGCATGAATATGCAGGTAGCTAACCAACCAGGTTCAATGTTAGCAAGCTAACATTAGACGAACTAGCCAAGCAAATGGCTCTGGGATAGGAATAATAAGATCATATACACGTATCGTTAACTAGCGAGACAGCCAGCTAACATTAGCTCGTATACATCATGTCACGGATGCCATGGTTTCACTTAGTTTGGAGATGTAATCTGGAGACAGGTGTTTTCTCTATCTCTTTAGCAAGCATGCTCTAATTCAATTCCACTGATTTCAAAACTTGGTCCTTCAGAATGTGGAGAGCAACATGTATACAGTTCTACTACAATGCATTTTTAAAAAGCCACGATAGACAGGATTACCTACACATTCTGACCAGCTCAAATTGACAGAAGCGTGCTATATGGCAGACCAATCCGAACTCATCTCTCGGTGTGTCCAGCCCACTCATTATCTCAGCCAATTATGCCTTAATGGAAGGTTGCTTTCTTTTTATGTGGCTAAACCAGCTAGACTTGTAATTTAATACATATATTTGTATTTACAGATGGCATACAAGTCTGTTATTAAGGCACATGAAAGTTCAAATGTTCCAGAAGGTATTTCTCCCCAAAAATGCATTTAGATTAAAATGGCTCTGCTGTGAAGTAGTGACCCGCAACATACACCTATTTTCCTGAAACAAGTCACTATTATGAAGGTGTTCTTGTTGTTTTGTACACTCAGCGTAGAAATGCAGGTATGTAAATGTGTCCACAGTGCACACGTTTCATAACATATTTGTTAGTGAAATGTGAAGACCTCAGCAAAGTGGGTTGCGCAGTAAGGGAATCATGAGGTAGGAATATGGAACACACTTCCTGTCACTGATTCCGCCACAACCACAGTACATGTCCATATTTTGGTTTAATGGTTTCACATCCTAATGATGAGCTAGATCTTTCTCAACCTCTGCATTTACATAGAAAAACCTGCCTTCTACAGCAAAAGTAGTAACATCTGTGGCTGTGTACATCTGTGTGTCTGTGTGCTTAAAAGCCAAAGTCGTTCCTTTTCGTTTCAGTGTGCCGTGGGTACTCTAACACTGGCCATGCTGTTGCTCCTGTTGCTCCTGACATCCACTGTGAGTGCTACTCTTTGTCCACACTGCCTGTGTACTATTTTACATGACCCATATCATACATCTAATATCTTTTTAAAACCTCCACAGGTTTATGTTCATTGTAATTACAGCACACCTGAATTGTTTTTAAGGATTGATAGCATATTTCTGTTCAAGTAGATGTTTTTATGTTGGTGTGTGTGAACAATTTAACATGCTTTTCTCTGCATGCTGTGCATACACAGAGTAATGGTGATGCCCAGCGTATTCCTGGCTTGAAGAAGGATGACTCATGTTCATGTCAGGTCAACAGTAGTGTCTGGGCGTTCCCTGCCAGGAAGTTTGAGGGGGCGCTGCAGCTGGTGCAGGACTGTGGCGACAACCTGCAAAGCCTCCAGGCACAGGTAAGGCGTGTTACACTGGGCTATGATTATGTTCTGAAATGTTTTCCTGTTCCACAAACAACATGACCCTGGATATGGGATATTTAGAAAATGATCTCTTAGGGTAATAAGAGTGTGTTTTAACTTGATTGATAGCTGATATTCTCAACTGATTGTGTAGGTGAAGCTGTCCAACGAGAGGCTTCCTGAGATCCAGGCCACCATTAAGAATGTGACAGCTCGCCTGGAGCCGTACCAGTACCTGAACGACCAGGGTCTGTACACCGCCCTGCACCTGCGTCAGCTAGCTAAGGAACTGAGGGAGCTGGAGGAAGACATCAGTTCCATACACCAAGACAAGCCAAGTGATCAGACTCAGAAACTGACCCAAGAGGTACGTACATACATTGTCTTTTTGGACAATCTTACATGCTATCACAACAACAACCCTCTCAACCTATAGATATATAGATGAATTACAACATGCTATACAATCTGGCCAAGGTGGTTATACATGCATCTCAAATGGGGGAAAAATGAGAGCTTGCCAAGGTCTTTTTCTGGGTAGTCTAATGTGTAATATGCTAATTTTGTCACTTCACTGTGTCTCCCAGATAGGTAAGGTACGTAAGGAGGTAGATAAGATGCATTTGTCAAACACCTTTAACATGAAGACGGTGAAGGAAAAACTCCGCTCGCTGAAGAATGGCGTGGAGTCCTGCAGGACAATCCCAGAGGAGTTCATAAGTGAGTGTTGTGTTTATGTATGTTTCTGTGAGATAGCTAAAATATGTTATGGATTTTTTGTTGTTGATTAATTGCCATCATTTGGACTTTTATTGATGTAGAAAATCAATCCTGCCCTGACTGTATGACCATCTGACTCCATTGTCTCTTTTCCCAGGCAAGCAAGGTGTTTGCTCTCAACGCATCATGTCCAACATCAGCACCCCTGTGATCACAAAGATCAGCCCGTATGGCAAAAGCTATACATCTGGGGCCTGGGGTCGCCAGGCCAAGCAGGTCATGGAAGACCAGGAGGGCAGTGGGGTGTTCTACTGGGTTCAGCCCCTCGTGAACAGCCACAGACTGGGGAACATCGTTCGACGCTACCGTTCCTACGACGACTTCATTGCCTCCAAAAACCACGAGGATGTGTCCGTGGCACCGTCCTACAGCCATGCTAATGCCATCCAGGGCTCTGGCACGGTGGTGTATGGTGAGGCAGTGTTTTATAACTGCTACTACTCCCCTGAGCTGTGCCGCTATGACCTACAAACCAAGGTCACAACTCGTCTGAAGATCCCAGACATCGGTACCAACAACGAGTTTCCCTACTGCTACTACAACTGTAAAGACTGGACAGACACCGACTTTGCTGCTGATGAGACTGGCCTGTGGGTGATCTACAGCACACGGGGTAACCATGGGAACCTGATGCTGAGCCGGCTAGACAGCGAGGCGTTCAACGTGACACACACTTGGACCACGCGCCTCTTCAAGAAGTCAGTGACTAACGCCTTCATGGTGTGCGGAATACTGTATGCCACCCGTTACATTGACCGGTTCCATGAGGAGGTGTTCTATGCGTTTGACACAGCGACAGGTAAAGACGACAACACCCTGGCTCTTCCCCTGGAGAAGATTGAGAACGGTGTGGCCAGTCTGAGCTACAACCCCATTGACAGGCAGCTCTACATGTACAATGATGGTTACCTTCTGTCTTATCAAGCTATCTTTTAAAGTCAACCTTGTAGGTAGAAACAGTGTATACTGTGTGACAAATCCCACATTTTGCTGTTTTTCTGCTTGTCTTTCTAAACTTGACTTCTTCCTAAAAAATAAAACCACAGCAATGAGCCTCAATTATTTTGATTTTAATAAGACTGGGTTTTAACTGTGTTGAGGCGCTATAAAACACAATTAACAGACTGAACTGAGCTCTAAATTACTTAGCATTTCACTTTCCTTTCCCCAAAGCTACTATTGTAGACATGTAACACACACACACAGATGATATGAACTCTCAGTGTAGTCTTGTTGTATCCATAATAGTGCTCTTGTGCCCTGAAAATAAATACATAGAAAATTCCATTAGTTATGAGCCCTTTTTTTTCCAAAATAGAAAGTATTGTTTCTCTTGTCCTGCAAATTGTACCGGAATCTTTTTCAGCTTGATTTCATTTTCAGCCTCTCTCCTACATCTCTGCATCTAGCGACAGGTCCAAAGTACTGGGAGGTGAGCTGATGGGTTCACTGGGAGATTCCGGGTCATTCTGATTGGGATCATCTGAAAAGCAGAACATCCTTAAAGCAAATGAATACTGTTTAATGTTTACATTCAAACATAGATATAAATATAAAAACAAAGCTTCATGGAGATATCAGTAACTTGGTATGGCCAGTGCAGGGTGCTAGAAGGACTAGCAATGCAATCAGAACATGTTGGCAAAGCTAGCCACACTGACCTGAGTCGTAAATCACCTGCCTCTCTAGGAGCTGTCGTGTCTTCCTTAGTTTGTACTCCAAGAACTGCTGCTCTGTACACACAAACAACGCACAACAATGCTTCATCATCTAAATTCTGTACAGCATTGTGGATATGTCTGATCAAAACGGAGTAGGGCCAATGTCTGAGTATATTATATGAGTATATAAACCCATGTGAAACGGACCTACTCTGTGCCGTCGCTCTCTCTCCTTGTCCAGCTCATTGTTCAGGTTGTCCACATCTCTCCTCTGTAACTCCAGCTGAATGTGTTAAAAATACACATGATGTATATTTTATTGTGTACCTATTTTTAATTTGTTAATTTTCTGACTTTTTAACTCTGGCTTGTTGGGAAAGGAACCGTAAGAAAATATTTCACAGTAAAGTCTACACCTGTTGTATTCGGCGCATGTGACAAATACAATTTGATTTAATGTACAGTTATCTATCTAGGCTATATATTCCATAGTATATCCTCAAAGGAGGAGTGGCTGATTAGTCTCACCTGTTCTCTAAGGGTCTTGACCTCTCTGACTAGCCTTGTCACACACACGGCCTGCTGCTGATAGGCTGCCAGGGCCTTTGTCCTCCTGACAGAGATAGAGGAGACAACAGTTACCTTCTGACAGGGCACAACAATCATAGTGTGTGATCTCACTTTCTATGTATTATGTTCCACCATGTAATAACACTGAGACATTGCTGTGCAACCTATGTGCTACTTTATATAGTCTCTGCTCTAATAAACAATGTTAGGGGTGGTCTCTATGGCCACAGCTGGGGAGTGTCACGTTGTGTGCTTAATTAACTCACGCCATCTCCACCTCCAGCTTGAGCTCCGGCAGCATCAAGGAAAACCCAGGGTTACGGCTCTCTGACTCTAGAGGCAGAGAGGATGGTAAAAGGCTGGATTTATTGATATGACCAGTATTGAGCTCCCTATGTGGTAAATGTCAGGTGGCTCACCTGTGGTGAAGGGAGGTAGATAACTCATTAGGGTGGTGTTGGTCCACTCATCCCTCACTTCTCTGATGAAAGATAGACAGAGGCAAGATGTAAACAACATGTTGAACATGCAGACTGCTGCCGGTGAGGATGTGTTTCAGTACCTGAACTTGTCGTTGAGCAGGGCGTCGTCAGTGAGGCCACAGCGTGAGAAGAATTCCACCGCGTCTGTGTCAGCGTGAGCGAGGAATGCATCGTAGGTCCCACACACTGATTGGGTCTTCAGCAGCTGACCACCACAGAGGAATAACGAAAACAAAGCTAAGCTTTTATAATAGTATATCATCATCAAACACAGATGCTGGTAGATTTGGGACTGACAGGTACTGCAGAACCATACAGTAGTAGTTCACTGTAAAGATCTGCAAATCCTCTCATGGCCAGCAGGGGGCCCTCTAACCGCACAGAGACAGAGAGAGGATCAGAGATGCTGTATGACTGCGCAGCAGACAGAGAAGAGCGCTGCCTTGATTTGACTGACACACCCAAACTCCTGACATAATAACAGACCGCTGGTTCATAGTTAAAGAAAATGTACATTCTGTATAGTTAACGCTCTGTGGTTACAGCATTTTGACCTTTCATCATGTACAACTTTTAGTTAGTAATATTATTTTTAACTGGATTTGCCAGTTACTATTTTTCAAACCAGTATAGCCCAACATTACAGAGGGAATTTCTTCTGATTTCAGGTTCTCACTAAAGCACGGTTCACATAGCTACTGGGAACCTCTACTGTATATTCCCACTGAGCTGACAAACACATGCCCCAGCCCCACCCTACCTCTATGATGTAGCGACCCACTCCACAGTTCCGATAGCGCTTCCTGGTAGCCATCAGAGATAACTGTAGCACCTTCTCTCCTGTTGACCTGGTAGGGTGAAAGAGAGGTCAGACCTTTGCGTTTCCCAGTAGTGTTGTTGTTTGCTTTCGCTCAATGTCATGTCCATATTTCCGCCAATAGCCATTACTACAGCGGTAATGCACATGATGGCCACACTACTATCATCATTACCCCATTACCCATTACCAGTGATGCTCTTATACTCCTGCATTGCATGCATTAGTGATGATCCCACCAGTTATGACGATTAGCTAGCAAGCATCTATGCCTGAGTTGATCCCTCTCCTTATGGCCATTACCATCTCTGTTAATACAGCTTGTTATGTCCATAAGTAACCACTAGGGGTAATACTTCCAAATGTGATTAATATTACAGTTCCTATTTTAAGGACCACGTTCAATGGACTGGTGTGCCTCTAAAGCAGAAGATCTGAAACACTGTTGAGCTGCAGACTCTAAGCACAGTTTCTCACTCTGCCACCACCATCCACTTCACTGGACAAACTGTGAAAGTGTGGAGGATCGGGTTGGCAGAGGGGAGAGGTGGAAGCCAATGGCAGGGAGAGGAGAGGGGAGGGTGGGGGCAGCAGTGGAAAGGGAAGCAGTACGCTGCTGCTGCTCTCTCATTGGGAGGTAATTACACACTACCTCCCTCACAGCTCAGCGCAGTGTTCAGTCCAGCCATCTTCTGGAAATAGAGGCAGGCAAGCCGAGAGGGTGTGGGAGGGATGCAGGCCACAAAGGGTGGGACCCAGACTTGACTTCCAGAAGGGGACTTATAATGACAAGGCCTCTTTCAGCTTGAAGATATACATTTTTTTTTACTCTTTTAAAAACCTGGAAGGGATCCACCCAGTCCAAGAGGAGAGGATGGATGGAAATGGTAATGCCTGCTCGACACTGTACCCAGTCTATTCCCTATACTGACTGGGTCATTGTGTTTAAGGGCACTTCCCGGACGGCTTTGGGGCTAAAACATTCCATTTTAATATGTCCTACCAGATACATAAAAATGTGGGTTCAAATAGAATGTTGAAAACATGGTTCCACACCCTGATGTAAATGCATTTTCTTCTGTGCAAAAACAGAGACAGGTGCTCAGGAATTCCTATGCTGTTGACAGAGGACTGAAAAAGGATAAATAACAGGAAACCGATTTTGGGAGAGAAATGTAGATGAAGACAGACAAGGAAATGATGTTCCTGTGGCAAAACCTGGGCTAGAGCTCAGCAAAAAGTATAGTAACTCTTTCAGGGTGTAACCTGTCCCAAGTTTTCACCGAAAGCCCCATCACCTCACCTAGGATCATTTTCCTGTGTTACATTTTGACTGTAATAAAAAAAAAAAAATCTTTAATCTTTGTTCATTTTACCACAGTACCACATATCCCTGTGTACCTGATATCTTACGCCTGCCCTCATACTGCTACTCACAATGTCTTTAACTCGTACGCTGCAGCCCCTACGATGAGTGACTCAGCTCCCACAGCTGTGGGCAGGAGTGGCTGGTCGTCTCCTGGAGTGTCTCTCTGTGCCCTCCGCTCCCGTGCCCTGGCCAGGAACTCCTCCAGCCCCGTACAGAAGGTCTCCCACACAGACCTGCAGGGATGGATCCCTGCACAGTTAGACACACAGTGATGGACTGACTGGGCCAAACAGTCCTCCTACTATAAGACGACTAGAGGTATGGCTACGTAATAAGACGCTCTTAGAAGCCAGGCCTAAAGAACGGACACAATGAAGACAACTGTCACTATGAATTACAGACTGCTACACAAGCTAATGAGGCACACCGAGGCACACAAGCTAGTAAACAAACACTACAAGGTTTTTCACTACAAATCACAAGAAGATATTTAGCCATGCCTCTGCTGTCTGATAATCAATCTGCAAAGCGGTGTCGGCACACAAGTTACATATCATAATGTTTCCATGCTCTAAAAGCTCTGAGCGGTAGTGTTTCAGCTCTCTATCACATCGCCTTGTACTTTGGGGTGCTTCAGTGCTCTGTAATAGAGTAACCTCATACTGTTCGGTATAGGTCTGTTTCTTCCCCTGTGATAAAGCTGTACTGCAGGCAGGAACTGAGTAGTGGGTGTTTCCCTTCCAGGAAATGTCATCTCCAGAGCATCAGTGCTAATGTTAGTTGGGCCTGCTCTGCTCTGCTCTGCTGCAGGGAAGCTAAGCTCTAGTTGGACAAGTGAGAGCACTTGGCTGACAGCAGTGTCAGCCTTGGGAGTGGATATATCCTCATAGTCCCGTAATCTCATTATCTTTAATAGAGTCGCTCTTGTTAGCCGGGTCTCGCCTTGGGTTTACTTTGCCCTCATTTGTCATTCATGTCCATTAGCATCCCATCAAAATGCAGAGACACAACCTTACAGCTATCAACACACTTACGCTCACACATGCACTCTCACACGCACACCCGCATACGTGCGCACATGAACACACACACCTGGAGGATATTGACACAACAAGCGGACAACTCACAGTCCTGAGACCACGCCACAACATATGTAATACACTCAAACACAGTCGGACACTACTCACTGGGCACAGAAGTCAGTCCAACATTTAGTTTTGATTTACATTGGATTGATTTGAAATCAAATCAAAATCAAATCAAACGAGCCGACTAGACTTTACCGTGAAATGCTGACTTACAAGACCGTAAGCATTATTTGGACAGTATGTACTGCAGGAAGTAGTATATTGCTAGCATAATGGTGGGGGGGGAAGCAATTAACAAAGGAAGACAGACAGACCACTATAACCCTTAAAAGTGTCGTTCTTTCCTTGAGAGAAATTGCAAAGAAAGCCAAGGTGTCAGTGAGTACAGTTTCCTACACCATCAATAGGCACTTGGAGACTCTGACGGGAAGAGGTCTGGCAGACCCAAAGCCACAACAGAATCGGGCGTTTCTGAGAGTCAACAGCTTGCGTGACAGGTGGCTCACAGGACAACCGCTTCAAACACAGCTTGACACTGGTCAACGTAAGCAAGTCTGTTCCAACTGTGAAGAGAAGACTTCGAGCTGTAGGTTTGAGCGGTCGAGTGGCAGTAAGAAAGCCATTGTTAAGATGATAAAATAAGAAAGAGGCTTGCCTGGGCCATGAAGCACTGCCAGCGGACAACTGAAGACCTCAAGGAGGTCTTCTGGACCGATAAATCTAAATGTGAACTCTTCGGTTCATCGTGCAGGGTTTTTGTACGCCGTCAAGTTGGCGGAAGGATGGTTCCTCAGTGTGTGACAGCAACTGTCAAACATGGAGGAGGCAGCGTGATGGTCTGGTGCACTTTTGCTGGATCCAGAGTTGGCGACTTGAAAAGAGTGAGTGGCACCCTGAACCAAAACGGCTATCACAGCCTTTTGCAGAGGTTCATCGTACAGCAAGGTAATGACCCAAAACATACCTTCAGGCTATGTCAGAACTACTTTAGAAGAAAAGAACAAGACAGTAGGCTTCAAATCGTGTGAATGGCCAGCCTTTATCCCCATGGAGCTGGTTTGAGATGAACTGGGCAGAAAGGGGGAACGCAAAGCCACCTACAAGTGCAACACATTTGTGAGAACTTCTGCAACAGTGTGGGGAAGAACTTTCCCAACACTACTTGATTTCCATCGTAGAAAGAATGACACAAGTGTGTTTGGCTGCAAAAGGTTATGTTAACCAACAGTGCCGTTCAAGAAGAAGAAAATATTTACCAAGTAGACTAAAACAAAAATACATAGTAAGAATAACGAGGCTATATACAGGGGGCATCGGTACCGAGTCAGTGTGCGGGGGTACAAGCTAGTTGAGGTAATCTGTACATGTAGGTGGATGCGAAGCGACCATGAATAGATAACAAACAAACAGCAAGTAGCAGTGTGCAAGAGGGTGGGGGGGGGGGTGTCAATGTAAATTGTCTGGTGGCGATATTTATGAATTGTTCAGCAGTCTAATGGCTTGGGGGTAGAAGCTGTTAAGGAGCCTTTTGGTCCTAAACTTGGCCCTCCGGTATGCTTGCCGTGAGGTAGCAGAGAAAACAGTCTATAACTTGGCTGACTGGAGTCTCTGACTATTTTCTGGGCTTTCCTCTGACGCCGCCTAGTATATAGGTCCTGGATGGCAGGAAGCTTGTCAACTAACGTAAATTCAAAGTAAAATCAACAACAACAAAAACCCAATCTCATTGGATTTAGGGTCAAAGTTGGATCTGCCCTGTTATTCCAGAGCAGGGATTCTGGTAGCCCCTCTTCTGTTCGTGTCTTTCAGCCCATCCTATTTAAGCACCAAACAATCCTATCAGCTTTATGGTTCCCCCCAGGATCTACCTTTATATTCATCTTCAACCCAGTATTCAGACCAATAAATATCATTTCCATGGCACTCACTACGGCAATGCTTTTGGAAATTACTTCAATGTGCGTAAATCCCTTATTTCATTCATTCATTCGTTTGTTTGTTCATTCATTCGTTTGTCTTAAATGCTTGAATTGTTTAGGGATTAGTGAGACTGATGTTGGCATTCTAAGTCAGTGCTATATAGATCCATCATGTATTAGTGTGAGCTCATGGATCAACACACCTGCCAATACCAAGAAGAGCTTTTTGAAATCAGGAGTGTTACAGTACTATGAGCCAATGTAACAGTGGGTCAGAGGCAGTAAAATGTGATGCATGAGTTACTGTAGCACTGTACCTGGGCTCTGTGCCCTCCTCGCCATCTTCATGCTCATCAGAGCTGTCATCTGAACTGTCTTCTGATTCGCTGAACACTTGGAGGTATCGTCCCTCTGATTCTCTATCCCCATTTACCACTGCAGGTACAGGGGACATCACCGGTTCCCGTCGAGGAATGGGCAGTGGTCTGCTTCTGTACTCTTCTAAAACATCTGGAGAGAGAAAGGAACAGGGGGAAAGCGAGAGAGGAGCAGTGGGGAAAGAGAGAGAGGAGCAGTGGGGAAAGAGAGAGAGGTGCAGAGGGGGAGAAAGAGAGAGAAGAGCAGAGGGGGAGAAAGAGAGAGAAGAGCAGGGGGAAAGAGAGCGAGGAGCAGAGGGGAGAAAGAGAGAGAAGAGCAGAGGGGGAGAAAGAGAGAGAGGAGCAGTGGGGAAAAGAGAGAGGTGCAGAGGGGGAGAAAGAGAGAGAAGAGCAGAGGGGAGAAAGAGAGAGATAGCAGGGGGAAAGAGTGCGAGGAGCAGGGGGAAAGAGAGAGAGATGCAGAGGGGGAGAAAGAGAGAGAAGAGCAGAGGGGGAGAAAGAGAGAGAAGAGCAGGGGGAAAGAGCGAGGAGCAGGGGGAAAAGAGAGAGGTGCAGAGGGGGAGAAAGAGAGAGAAGAGCAGAGGGGGAGAAAGAGAGAGAAGAGCAGGGGAAAAGCGAGAGAGGAGCAGGGGGAAAGAAAGAGAGGTTAGGGGGTGAGAGGAGGAAAGAGAGAGAAGGGCAGGGAGAAAGAAAGAGAGAGAGGAGCAGGGGGAAAGAGAGAAAGAGGGGCAGGGGAAAAGAGAGAAAGAGGAGCAGGGGAAAAGAGAGAGAGGATTAGGGAGGATGGAGTAGCAGGGGGAAAGAGAGTGAGGAGCAGGGGGAAAGAGAGAGGAGCAGAGGGGGAGAAAGAGAGAGAAGAGCAGGGGGAAAGTGGGAGAGGAGCAGTGGGGAAAGAGAGAGAGGAGCAGAGGGGGAGAAAGAGAGAGAAGAGCAGGGGAAAGTGAGAGAGGAGCAGTGGGGAAAGAGAGAGAGGAGCAGTGGGGAAAGAGAGAGAAGAGCAGTGGGGAAAGAGAGAGAAGAGCAGGGGGAAAGTGAGAGAGGAGCAGTGGGGAAAGAGAGAGAGGATCAGAGGGGGACAAAGAGAGAGAAGAGCAGGGGAAAGCGAAAGAGGAGCAGGGGGAAAGAAAGAGAGGTGAGGGGGTGAGAGGAGGAAAGAGAGATAAGGGCAGGGAGAAAGAAACAGAGAGAGGAGGGGGAAGGTGAGAGAGGAGCAGGGGGAAAGAGAGAGAGAGAGGAGCAGGGGAAGAGAGGGTAGCAGGGGGAGGGAGAGTGGAGCAGGGGGAAAGAGAGAGGAGTGGGGGAGAGAGGAGCAGGGGGAAAGAGAGAGGAGTGGGGGAGATAGGAGCAGGGGGAAAGAGAGAGGGGCATGGAGAAAGAGAGAGAGAGGAGCAGAGGAAAGAGAGAGGAGCAGGGAGGAGAGAGGGGAGCAGGGGGAAGAGATAGGAGCAGGGGGAAGAGAGAGGAGCAGAGAGGAGAGAGAGAGGAGCAGGGGGAGAAAGAGAAAGAAGAGCAGGGGGAAAGAGAGCGAGGAGCAGCGGGGAGAGAGAAAGGAGCATGGGGAAAGAGAGCGAGGAGCAGTGGGGAGAGACAAAGGAGCAGGGGGAAAGAGAGAGTGGAACTGAGAGAAATAGAGAGAGGAGCAGGGGGTGAGAGGAGGAAAGAGAGAGAAGGGCAGGGAGAAAGAAAGAGAGAGAGGGGCAGGGGGAAAGAGGGAGATAGGAGCAGTGGGGAGAGAGAGGAGAGCAGGGGAAGAGAGGGTAGCAGGGGGAGGGAGAGTGGAGCAGGGGGAAAGAGAGAGGAGCGGGGGAGAGAGGAGCAGGGGGAAAGAGAGAGCAGTGGGGAGAGAGAAAGGAGCAGGGGGAAAGAGAAAGTGGAACTGAGAGAAATAGAGAGAGGAGCAGGGGGTGAGAGGAGGAAAGAGAGAGAAGGAAAGGGAGAGAAAGGGGAGCAGGGGGAGAGAGAGGGGAGCAGGGGAAAAGAGAGCAAGGAGCAGGGAGAAAGAGAGAGAGGCGCAGGGGCAAAGAGAGAGAGGAGCAGGGGAAAAGAGAGCAAGGAGCAGGGGGAAAGAAAAAGAGGAGCAGGGGGAAAGAGAGCGAGGAGCAGGGGGAGAGAGAGTGGAGCGGGGGAGAGGAGCAGGAGGAAAGAGAGAGAGAGGGGCATGGAGATAGAAAGAGAGAGGAGCAGGGGAAAGAGAGTGAGGAGCAGGGGGAGAGAGAGTGGAGCGGGGGAGAGGAGCAGGAGGAAAGAGAGAGAGGGGCATGGAGATAGAAAGAGAGAGAGGAGCAGGGGGAGAAAGAGAGAGAGGAGCAGGGGGAGAGAGAGAGAGTAGCAGTGGGAAAGAGAGAGGAGCAGTGGGGAGAGAGAGGGGAGCAGCGGGAGAGAGAGGAACAGGAGGGGAAGAGAGTGAAGAAGAGGGAAAGAGAGAGAGGAGTGGGGGAGAGAGGAGCAGGAGGAAAGAGAGACAGGAGCAGGGGAGAGAGGAGCAGGAGGAAAGAGAGAGAGAGGGACAGGGGGAAGAGAGGAACAGGGGGAAGAGAGAGGAGCAGGGGGAAAGAGATAGAACAGCAGGGGGAAAGAGAGAGAGGAGCAGGGGGAAGAGAGAGAGGAGCAGCGGTAAAGAGAGAGATGCAGGGGGAGAAAGAGAGAGAGGAGGAGGGGAGAGAGAGAGGAGCAGGGGGAGAAAGAGAGAGAAGAGCAGGGGAAAGAGAGAGGAGCAGTGGGGAGAGAGAGGAGCAGGGGGAGAGAAACAGGGGGAAGAGATAGGAGCAGTGGGGAGAAAGAGAGAGATGAGTGTGGGGAAAGAGAGAGAGGAGCAGGGGGAGAGAGGCGCAGGGGGAAAGAGAGAGAGAGAAGAACAGGGGGAAAGAGAGCAAGGAGCAGGGGAGAGAGAGTAATGGGAAGAGAGAAGAGCCGGGGGAAGAGAGAGAGGAGCAGGTGAAGAGAGGGTAGCAGGGGGAAGAGAGAGGAGCAGAGAGGAGAGAGAGAGGAGCAGGGGGAGAAAGAGAGAGAAGAGCAGGGGAACGAGAGCGAGGAGCAGTGGGGAGAGAGAAAGGAGCAGGGGGAAAGAGAGAGTGGAACTGAGAGAAATAGAGAGAGGAGCAGGGGGTGAGAGGAGGAAAGAGAGAGAAGGGCAGGGAGAAAGAAGGAGAGAGAAGGGCAGGGAGAAAGAAGGAGAGAGAGGAGCAGGGGGAAGAGAGAGAGGAGCAGCGGTAAAGAGAGAGATGCAGGGGGAGAAAGAGAGAGAGGAGGAGGGGAGAGAGAGAGGAGCAGGGGGAGAAAGAGAGAGAAGAGCAGGGGAAAGAGAGAGGAGCAGTGGGGAGAGAGAGGAGCAGGGGGAGAAAGAGAGAGAAGAGCAGGGGGAAGAGATAGGAGCAGTGGGGAGAGAGAGGAGCAGGGGGCGAGAAACAGGGGGAAGAGATAGGAGCAGTGGGGAGAAAGAGAGAGATGAGTGTGGGGAAAGAGAGAGAGGAGCAGGGGGAGAGAGGCGCAGGGGGAAAGAGAGAGAGAGAAGAACAGGGGAAAGAGAGCAAGGAGCAGGGGAGAGAGAGTAATGGGAAGAGAGAAGAGCCGGGGGAAGAGAGAGAGGAGCAGGGGAAGAGAGGGTAGCAGGGGGGGAAGAGAGAGGAGCAGAGAGGAGAGAGAGAGGAGCAGGGGGAGAAAGAGAGAGAAGAGCAGGGGGAACGAGAGCGAGGAGCAGTGGGGAGAGAGAAAGGAGCAGGGGGAAAGAGAGAGTGGAACTGAGAGAAATAGAGAGAGGAGCAGGGGGTGAGAGGAGGAAAGAGAGAGAAGGGCAGGGAGAAAGAAGGAGAGAGAGGGGCAGGGGGAAAGAGAGAGATAGGAGCAGTGGGGAGAGAGAGGGGAGCAGGGGAAAAGAGAGCAAGGAGCAGGGAGAAAGAGAGAGAGGCGCAGGGGCAAAGAGAGAGAGGAGCAGGGGAAAAGAGAGCAAGGAGCAGGGGGAAAGAGAGAGAGGAGCAGGGGAAAGAGAGCGAGGAGCAGGGGGAGAGAGAGTGGAGCGGGGGAGAGGAGCAGGAGGAAAGAGAGAGAGGGGCATGGAGATAGAAAGAGAGAGAGGAGCAGGGGGGAGAAAGAGAGGAGCAGGGTGAGAGAGAGAGTAGCAGTGGGAAAGAGAGAGGAGCAGTGGGGAGAGAGAGGGGAGCAGTGGTAAAGAGAGAGAGGAGCAGCGGGAGAGAGAGGAACAGGAGGGGAAGAGAGTGGAGAAGAGGGAAAGAGAGAGAGGAGTGGGGGAGAGAGGAGCAGGAGGAAAGAGAGAGGGGAGCAGGGGAGAGAGGAGCAGGAGGAAAGAGAGAGAGAAGCAGGGGGAAAGAGAGAGAGGAGCAGGGAGAAAGAGAGAGAGGCGCAGGGGAAAAGAGAGAGGAGCAAGGGGGAGAGAGAGTGGAGCAGGGGGAAAGAGAGAGAGGAGCGGGGAGAGAGGAGCATGGGGAAAGAGAGAGAGGAGCAGGGGGAGAAAGAGAGAGAGGAGCAGGGGGAGAGAGAGAGAGGAGCGGGGAGAGAGGAGCAGGGGGAAAGAGAGAGAGGAGCAAGGGGGAGAAAGAGAGAGAGGAGCAGGGGGAGAGAGAGAGAGAGGAGCAGGGGGAAAGAGAGAGGAGCAGTGGGGAGAGAGGAGCAGGGGTAAAGAGAGAGAGATGCAGGGGGAGAAAGAGAGAGAGGAGCAGGGGGAGAAAGAGAGAGAGAAGAGCAGGGGGAAAGAGAGGGAGATGCAGGGGGAGAAAGAGAGAGAGGAGCAGGGGAAAGAGAGAGGAGCAGTGGGGAGAGAGAGGAGCAGGGGGAGAGAAACAGGAGGAAGAGAGAGGAGCAGTGGGGAGAAGAGAGAGAGATGAGCATGGGGTAGTGAGAGAGGAGCAGGGGGAAAGAGATAGAGGAGCGGGGGGAAGAGAGAGAGGAGCAGGGGGAAAGAGAGAGAGGAGCAGGGGGAGAGAGAGAGTAGCAGGGGGAAAGAGAGATGAGCAGTGGGGAGAGAGAGAGGAGCAGGGGTTAAGAGAGAGAGGAGCAGGGGAGAGAGAGGAACAGTAGGGGAAGAGAGATGAGCAGTGGGGAGAAAGAGAGATGAGCATGGGGTAGAGGTAGAGGGATGCAGGGGGAGAAAGAGAGAGAGGAGCAGGGTGAGAAAGAGAGAGAGAGGAGCAGGGGGAAAAGAGAGAGAGGAGCAGGGCGAGAAAGAGAGAGAGAGGAGCAGGGGGAAAAGAGAGAGAGGAGCAGCGAGAAAGAGAAAGAGGAGCAGGGCGAGAAAGAGAGAGAGAGGAGCAGGGGGAGAAAGAGAGAGAGAGGAGCAGGGGGAAAGAGAGTGAGATGCAGGGGGAGAAAGAGAGAGAGGAGCAGGGGGAGAAAGACAGAGAGGAGCAGGGGGAAAGAGAGAGAGGAGCAGGGGGAAAGAGAGAGAGGAGCAGCGGTAAAGAGAGAGAGATGCAGGTGGAGAAAGAGAGAGGAGCAGGGGAAAGAGAGAGGAGCAGGGGAAAGAGAGAGGAGCAGGGGAAAGAGAGAGGAGCAGTGGGGAGAGAGAGGAGCAGGGGGAGAGAAACAGGGGGAAGAGAGAGGAGCAGTGGGGAGAAAGAGAGAGATGAGCATGGGGTAGTGAGAGAGGAGCAGGGGGAAAGAGATAGAGGAGCGGGGGAAGAGAGAGAGGAGCAGGGGGAAAGAGAGAGAGATGCAGGTGGAGAGAGAGGAGCAGGGGAAAGAGAGAGAGGAGCAGGGGGATTGAGAGAGTAGCAGGGGTAAAGAGAGATGAGCAGTGGGGAGAGAGAGAGGAACAGGGGTAAAGAGAGAGAGGAGCAGGGGAGAGAGAGGAACAGGATGGGAAGAGAGATGAGCAGTGGGGAGAAAGAGAGATGAGCATGGGGTAGAAGTAGAGGGATGCAGGGGGTGAAAGAGAGAGAGGAGCAGGGCGAGAAAGAGAGAGAGAGGAGCAGGGGGAAAAGAGAGAGAGGAGCAGGGCGAGAAAGAGAAAGAGGATCAGGGCGAGAAAGAGAGAGAGAGGAGCAGGAGGAGAAAGAGAGAGAGAGGAGCAGGGGGAAAGAGAGTGAGGAGCAGGGGGAAAGAGAGAGAGGAGCAGCGGTAAAGAGAGAGAGATGCAGGTGGAGAAAGAGAGAGGAGCAGGGGAAAGAGAGAGGAGCAGGGGAAAGAGAGAGGAGCAGGGGAAAGATAAAGGAGCAGTGGGGAGAGAGATGAGCAGGGGGAGAGAAACGGGGAAGAGAGAGGAGCAGTGGGGTGAAAGAGAGTGATGAGCATGGGGTAGTGAGAGATGAGCAAGGGGAAAGAGATAGAGGAGCGGGGGGGGAGAGAGAGAGGAGCAGGGGGAAGAGAGAGGAGCAGGGGGAAAGAGAGAGAGAGGAGCGGGGGGAAGAGAGAGAGGAGCAGGGGCAAAGAGAGAGATGAGCATGGGGTAAAGAGAGAGGAGCAGGGGGAAAGAGAGAGAGAGAGGAGCAGGGGGAAAGAGAGAGAGGAGCAGGGGTGGAGAGAGAGAGTTGCTGAGACAAAGATGGAGCAGGACATTACAGAACATGTTTGATGTCTGATGTCTATCTCCAAAAAGGCCCACTCTAACTGTGTGAATAATAATCATACTTTAGAAAGTGAAGTATACCTGAGGGTTGCCTGAGCAGGATAATAGTGTGCGTTCCATGGCTGTGTACCGTGTCATGGACATCTCGAGGGCCAACATCAGGGAGAGACACATCAAACAGAGCAACCACTGAACTCAGGATATCCTTATTTTCTACCTGTGGAAAACACACACACTCATAAACACACACACACAACCCTTCCATATCCTACTCTTCCAAGACACTGGGATTTAGCAGGATTTGAAAGTGTAATCAATTAATAATTAGAGTTATGGGACAATTAAAGGCCTGCGGCAGGAGGAATACTATTGATGATAATATGACCTATATGCATAAAATACGCATCTGTACAGACAGGCTCGTGGGAGGCAGAGAGCCAGGAAATGGGAGGCAGAGAGCCAGGAAATGGGAGGCAGAGAAGTCGAAGGGGTGGAAAGAATATCATAATGAAAGTATGAACGAGAGGAAATGAGATGGGTGACGAGAAAGAGATAATGGGAGAAGGTGTGTGTTTTGTGTGTGTGTAAGATCTTAATTTGAACACTCTTGTTGCTTAGAATTAAATATGTATGCTGCTCTGTACCATCACTCATTCATATATCCTTATGTACATGTTCCTTATCCCCTTACACTGTGTATAAGACTGTAGTTTTGGAATTGTTAGTTAGATTACTTGTTGGTTATCACTGCATTGTCGGAACTAGAAGCACAAGCATTTCGCTACACTCGCATTAACATCTGCTAACCATGTGTATGTGACAAATAAAATTTGATTTGATTTGATTTGATTTGATTTGATTTAAATGCAGACGAGATTCATAATTCACATAAATTTACTGATGACCTGAACTAACACTTGGTTATATTAACAGTATTGCACTTTTCATATATCCTCATTTTGTCCAGCTAATAGCCTAACCACCAGTCAGTCAAGCAACATTATGGACTAAGCATTCAAATCCTGTTGCTGCAGGATTATTTTGCTGCGACAATACTGGTCAAATTAAGATCCAACACCTGTATGTGTGCACTTGCTATTTTTCTCTCCCTTTCTCTCTCTCTCTCTACCCTCTCTCTCTCTCTCCTTTTCTACTGTAGCTATTGCAATAATTTGTTTAGTCATCTACAGTGGTTTCGCAACAAATGAACTTCACAACCGAAGCTAGGTTCAGTGTGTGTCTATGAATAGGATGAGGGTAAACCGCAAGCATCAACACATGCACACAACCCACACAAATGCGCATGAGAATACAGACTTGGCTGCACTACTATACAGTATCTTCTAATGATCAAACATAAGGGCATTTGTTCTATATGTTGCATCTTGGCTTCACAGCAACACTCCCTAACCCCTTTGGCAGAGCCAGGCATTCGTTTATTTTTAGTAGTTCCAGAAGAGTGGATGCATTTGGACTGCACCCTATAATTAATCTGATTGCCTGTGAGAGGAATTCATCATAGAGTCGGTGGGTATGAGGACACCTGTGCTGTTTCCAGCGGAAAAGGGGTGCTACGGTAGGGAGGGGATGGACAGATGCACACAAGTTATTCAATGTGAGCGAGGTAGTATGTCTAGATAAGAAGGCAAACGGATGCGGGGGGGGGCGTGGCAGGAGTTGCGAGTACCTGTGGAACGAGCTCATTGGCATCACTGATTCCCAGCAGCTCGTAGAAGTGAACTTTGATGGGCTGTGCAGTAAAGTCACCTCTGCTGCCATCTATTTTGGGCTTGAATTTCACTGTGTGGAGACGGACCACACAACCATCCATATTCACAGGCGCTTTATTTACCCTGCAGTAATGACAACAACAACACAAATACTTGTCATGTTATCATTCAAGTCGAAGCTAACAGCTAATTAGCTAACTAGTGTCTGATACGAGCTATGCCACTTACTTGCCTGCTGCTGGTAACCTACAAAAACTCCAACGTTTTGTTATGGTAACTATGGAAACACTGTGGCCGACTGTGCATTCTGGGAATTGAAGTCTAAGAAATGTTACAGCGCAGAAGAAGCGAACGAGAACCTCACTGAGAGAAGTGACCAGTGGTTTCAGGACGCGTGTGTGAGTGGGCCATGCAATCTCACGTTTGCATTTCTACTTAATTCAAATAGTGCATTTAATGGAGTTAAAACCAACCCAACTGCCCGAACGAGCACCAGAGTGGTCGTCATGAGAGGCTTCAGGGATTGTCTCTGCCTTTCGATTGGCGGTGGTCGTTATAAAAAAGGGAGTGGCATCGTAGCCGGTGAGCTATGACGTCAATGGAGCTGTTCAAAGTGTGGTGGTGCTGGAAGGAATCTCACGCAGTTCATCAGCACAGGCTCCGCGGCCATAAAGTGGACTGGATTTGAGAGCATCAAAAGGCTATTATCACGGTTCAGAGGGGGAGAATACCGAAGAGAAATAGTGCTCCACCTGTTTGAATAAAACAGCGAGATCTGAAAGAAGTGAGTAGCTATTCTGAGTCGCATGATTTGCGAGGGAAAAAGGGTTGGGTTCATGAAGAAATGTGGCTTTTAGAACATCTTGAGCACGTTGCGATAGTATAAATTTTTCTTTGCCCTTGTGAATTTTCAACCATACACAAACGGTCCTGATTGGTTACTTCGGGTTGCCTCTTGCCTATAATAGCTTTATTGGTGCGTCTTTGTCTTTGTAATCCGCTCCTTTCACCTCAATGACTATTGCATACACAATGGGATGATTTGACTGGTATTTGCATAAGTCCCAAGGATCGAATGTTCAAGGCACATCGAGTGTGTGTTTGTGTGTAAAAGACGAGGGAGAGCGAGAAAGGGAGACGTTGTTCGTTTCACATAGACTAGTCTAGTAAATCAAACCCATGGAATTAAAAAAAACATTATGCCCCCACATTTCATGTAGCCTACTCCTCGTAATTAATTGTCTCTCTACATATTATATTCTTCTTCAACGGGCGGCTAGGTGAAGTTACTTGGACATGGTGGCTAGGAGAAGTCACTTGGACATAGTTTGAAAAATATACCCTTTTATGAGAAGTCGTAATAACAGTTTGCATGAAATCAGTAGGCCTAGATATCAACACTGTCTGGACAGAATTGTAGCCTACAGTCTTTCCAAAAGGGTTCTTTGCGGAGATAGGGTTCTACAAAGAAGCGTTTTTATCTGAAGAGCCATTTTTGGAAGCCGTGGGTTCTTTGAAAGGCAAAGGGTTCTATCGAGAACCTTTTTCATCCCAATATCCGTTTTTTAGAAGAAAGGGTTATTTTATGATTATTTTGAAGGAAATAAGGATTCTTTGTAAAGTAAGAAAGGTTCTACATATATTGAACACTTTGAATATGAATTATTTTTATTTGTATTTTACCTCAGTGTTTAAACATCAGGAGTTTGAGTAATCTTAAAAAGATAGATGTGAGCATGTTTTAAACTGTACCAATAAAGGAATATTTGTAGGCTAAATTTATCTGGTATTCTCTTATTCTCTATATAACATTTCTAGTGTTGATTCAGGAGTTAAGGGAACTTAACACTCAGTGGCATGAAATAACCTACAACCAGAGTTGAGTGTAGAGTAAAAGACTCAAAACCACACCCATCATTATGATATTTCCCAGCATGGTCTATTGCAGGTTGATTTTCAGAATTGTTTGTTTCAATATTTGTGTTTTTGCATGTAGATTGATTAGTTCATTAATCTTATGCTATACACAGATAAATAATATACATTTTTCTAAATGAAACCAAACTGTTAGTTGTTGGACTTATTGCACCCATTACTGAGATTGATGTTCCAGTTTAGATCATTTACGTACTCTCATTAATTAATCTTCCCTACCCTGACATGTGTTCTGTATGCATGTTGTGGGTGATTAAAAGTACCAATTGTTGGATATCCTCACTCTGGCTGGATTCCAATAGGAATTACACATCACTTTGCAAGCCAGCATAATGTGACGTGAAGACCTGATGTGGTCTGTAAACCAGGAGTTTCAGAGCACAGTTTTAATGTATAACTAAGCCCTCAACAAAAGGCCTAATGATATATGTAATGTATTGTAATAAATCGTTTTTTAAAAGGCTATTACGACTGGTGGAACCGTTCATAGAGGGTTCTAGGAATAACTTTTAGATGATAAAAGGGTTCATGGTGGAGCCATTTATAGAGGATTTTATAAGAAGAACCCGTCATAGAGGGTTCTAGGTAGAACAATTTACAGAAGGTTCTATGAATTACCCTTCATATAGGGTTCTAGGTAGAACCCTCTGGAAAGGGTCCTCCCTAGAACCAAAAATGATTCCCCTAGGAGACAAGCTGAAGAACCCTATATGGTTATACTAAGCACCTTTTTTTCTAAGAGTGTATTGAAATAGGCTAGTGTTATTGACTGAACATGACTATTGATTTAGCCCCCATGTTGCTGTAGATTCATTGGAAACTAAATCTTTGATTTCGGATGGTGATGATATTCCAATGATAGGTGTGGCACAGCCGGTGTGCACAGGCTGCTCTCTCAGTCGGTGTCCATCTCTGATCCGCTTTTTGGCTGACGTGGTGAGAAAGAGTCAGGTGCTATAAAACTCCTCCCTTCTCGTGGATAGACGCTGAAAGCTGAGGTGACAAGGGAGGGAGCATGAGGATGCTGGTAGCTGATAGGCCTAAGTGTGTCCCATTAATTAAAACACAACCTGCAACTCGTGGCCAAGTGTGATAGGCTATCTTCAAAATGTGGGTAAAGAAAATATAGGCATTCAATCTTCAAAGTAGCCTATAATTGGATAGAATTGAGTGGGTCTACTTTCACTTTATCACAGACCTGCCCGGTGTATGTCTGGCTTGCCTATCAAACACCCATCTAACCACTGTTCAATAATGAACCAGGTGGTCGGGCCAGATGGGGGTTGATGGGCCTTGCACAGGTGATACAGGATACTTCAGGATTCAATTTCTTTTATGTGTAACCTACATTACAGTCTCATGAGATAAGTGACAGCCAAATGTAAATAAGAGGCCAGTGACAGTGGTGACAGAAAAACATTCATGTTCAGTGCCACTGTCATTATAGTCTTCAATACATAAGCCTGTGTTTTTGTCCATGCAGTTCCAGCTGGAGTAGGGCCCATAAAGGAAAAATCCACCCAAACAATACATTTTGTTATTTTTTTCATTAGTGTTAGCAATCAAGTTTTCAAGATATAGGACTTATAAGCAAATTGTCACCTCCTACATCATCATGTATCATGTATCAACAGTGGACAAATGGGCTCCTTTAAGTGTTATCAAGTGAGGCTGAATACACAACTCAGTACATGGAAATGCTCTGTTGTGTATCCTGCAAGCAGGCAATTTTCTCAGCTAGAGGATGCAATCACTAATCAAATGCATTGTTGAATGCTTTTTAGCAAAATAGCAGCAATACAACACCGGTCCCACTGTGAACATCTACAGTCTTGGTGCCAAAAAGTAGTTCCTGAGCTTCAAGAGGAGATGGGGCCCTCTGCCATTCTAGGCCTACACTGCTTTCACTCTTTGTGACACTGAGCAAGTTGACAAGGCTCTCTCTCCATTTAGGCCCATACACTTAGAAAAAAGGCGCTATCTAGGACCAAAAAGGGTTCTTTGGCTGTCCCGAAAGGAGAACACTTTGAAGAACCATATTTGGTTCCAGGTTGAACCCTTTTTAGTTCCATGTAGAACCCTTTCCACAGAGGGTTTCACGTGGAACCCAAGAGAGTTCTACCTCAAAATCAAAAGGGTTTTACCTGGAGCCAAAAAGTGTTCTCCTACGGGGACAGCTGAAGAACCCTTTTGTAACCCTTTTGTAACCCTTTTGGAACCCTTTTGGAACCCTTTTGGAACCCTTTTGGAACCCTTTTTTCTTAAGACTGTGCCTTCTTCCTTCTTTCTTTCATTTACTCCGTTCTGACCATCTGCCTTTTTTTCAACATACATCATATTTCCATCCAAGTCTACTTGTCGTTCACTCTCTCCTCTCTCACACAACCCTGTCCCTCTCTGTCTGTCTCTGCCATCTCCCTTTCCTCTCCATCTGTTTGTTTCCATTCACAGTGCCCGGGTTAGGTTGTCAGTGTTGTGTAGCCTGATGTTCCCGCGGATGTATTATTATACAAAGCGAAATGGTCCAAAACTCAGCGAAGCTGGCTCAATTTAGTCTAACCCACGTCACAGTATAGACACAGCAAACTGAATCACATAAATACATCCCATACGATTGCCGGAAAAGACTTCTCTCAATGCCTCCACTTTTCAGCATAAGACATGTTGGCTCGGGACAACAAACAATCATGCAAAAAATATATTTCAGTAAGATTTATTTTAACACTGATATAATGATTCTTCATATATCCGAATAGTTACACAAACTATGAACCCCACTTTAAACACTCAAGAATAAGGACAGATGATTTACTGCAGATTTATTAGCTGCACATGACCCCTCTGACTCGATGGCATTTAGAAAAGATTACCGACATCTCAGACGTCATTCAGAGTGAGCACTCAAAGAACACACAAGGAAGGAACAATATAACAAGGTTCAATTGATGATCCCAAATGGTACAGCAGATTTGATTTGTGTGCTCTAAAATCAGATTTCATTCAGATGAAAGTCACTGTACAGTGTTTACAGATTTCTCTGAAATATGACCTATAATGAATTACAATATGAGTGAAATAGTTGCTAATTAAGCATGTTAAAGTGCAGCTTATCTGTGTTGGAATGGTGTGGGCGTACCCCAACAACCAAATGGTGTGGGTGTATACCTGTCATTAAAAATATTAATGCGAGTACACCGCTGATTGGCCAGCTCATCCTACTCAGGATGACATCATCCTCTGTGAGGAGATAGCAAGCATTATTTTTTCATGTCTGTTTGAGATACAAGTTTAAGGTGGGGTTTTTTAAGTGTTTTTTTCTCCAATGTATGCTTATGCCACAAATACAAGTATAGGATGAGTAAACAACATTATTTGGGAATGAGCTAATAGAATATGAACTTTTAAAAGTGAGATTTTCATTGGACGGTTTAGGGAAAAAAAACATTTGCTGGTGGATTTTCATATGCTAAAAATATCACTCAAAGTATAGGACAGAGCAGCCTACAATTAGTCTAGTAGAGTGCCATGGTGGGATTTACTCAGCAGGGATATGCTAAGTTTTATTTAATGACCTCTCACTGATCATGTGTTTAAGCCAGTTCATAGAATGTGGTAGGGAAGGAGGGAGGGGGAGACCTGGGTTATATTGGCAGTGTTGTGTGAACAGACTTTGTGAACATGGAGAGATGATGTGTTCTCCACCGGTAGAGGGGAAAATATGACTGACACAAGAGGGGGAGGATTTGGGTTTTGTTCATTAAGCCAGGGTTTTGTTTTAGCCTATGTATGTGCACATGTGCGTGTTTGTGTGACCACCAGCCCTCAACTTGTCCTGTCTGTCTTTGCCGTTCACTCATCAATGCACTCAGCCACCCACACTGCCAGGCTTGACCCAAGCCATCCTCTCTCCTACTAAGCCAGAGCAGAGCTGTGTCAT
This sequence comes from Oncorhynchus gorbuscha, assembly GCF_021184085.1. Lineage (NCBI taxonomy): Eukaryota > Metazoa > Chordata > Actinopteri > Salmoniformes > Salmonidae > Oncorhynchus > Oncorhynchus gorbuscha. Next base: position 42,248,433 of record NC_060173.1, on the reverse strand, counting down.
TAGGTACAGTATGCTGCCGGTTGCTGGTCTGGGTGAGTGTGTAATTATGGTGCTGTATGGGTGCTCAGGGTGGTGCTATAGTCTTGCCCCAGACGGTGGATCGTGTGGAGACAGGCGCTTCCAACTCTGGGTTTCCTCTTCAAGGTCTTGGCTACAGGCTGATCACAGGGGGAGAAGTCAGTGTGGGACCTGGGTCTGGGTGGGGTTCACTCCCCCATACCAACACACCCTGCCTATCCTTCTGGAACCTATCAGATGGTCTTTCATTACCTAGAGGCCATGTTCTGACCTCAAAAAGTGTGTGTGTGTGTGTGTGTGTGTGTGTGTGTGTGTGTGTGTGTGTGTGTGTGTGTGTGTGTGTGTGTGTGTGTGTGTGTGTGTGTGTGTGTGTGTGTGTGTGTGTGTGTGTGTGTGTGTGTGTGTGTGTGTGTGTGTGTGTGTGTGTGTGTTGTGTTGTGCATTTGGTTTGCGTGTCGAGTACATGCGTGTGTGAGCGTGTGGAGCAATGCTTCTGTGTCATTAGCCTACTACACTCTGTTGGCTTGTATACTGTGATTGGAGATGGGATGGACTGGCGCGGTGGAACATTTAGCAGACTGCTTGCTGCCTCAGCTACACACAGACCTGGAGAGCAGCTATAGGAGGGCTGCTGTACAACATGTAGGATGTGGTGCGTTCTTCAGAACCTGTTCACGCGGTGGTGCTTGTTGTGACGGGCAAAGGTACGGACACTCGTTTTCTCTCTCTCTCTCTCCATCTCTCTCCCTCTTCTCTCCTGTCTCTCCGCTCCTAGATGGCCTTGTACTCACCTGTGTTTGCCGTTGCCTGAACTTTGAGTGGTTTCCGTGGCAACCTTCACCTCACACTTCAGGGAATACCTGTGATCTCTCTCTTTGTCTGTTCATTCTCAATCTGTCTTGTTTTTCACATTTTGTTACTCCTGTTATGAGTAGCTATGTGTGTTGTTACCATTGCATAATTTTATGTGCTGATATTGCGTTATCCCACTGCTAAAGGGATTGCCATGTTTTTATGCCAGGCCTTTGCTTTGAAGCTAAGCAGCTTATTCAAAAAGTGGCAGTTCCTTCAAGTGGCAGTTGGTTTAGTTTCTAAAGACAATATAAATGGAAATATGATCTCTCAGTGTGCAGCTCTTTGTGGAGCTTCTTTAAAATTACTTATATCTACTATTACCTGGTTGAAGAACCCTAGAAAATATCACACTCTCAAGTTCCACACCTAAATGACGAGGGGCGTTTTAACTGTATGGCCTTCAACCTTGCAGGAAGGGTGCAACGTAACAGTTCATGCCAGAGATTTTCAGTCCGTTTCAAGGCTGGCTTTCAATTCAAGGCTGGCTTTCAATTCAAGGCATGGCTGGCGTTTAGTCCAATGCTGGCTTATACAAGTATTCTCTATCTGTATTTTGAATATGAATGTATTTGTTTTCACTGTCTGCAAGTTATCAGACTGAAACGAACAGTTTAGACATTTCAGTGTTGCCGTAGCCTTTAACATGACAAATGTAGAACAAATCAATGGAACAACCAATCCATATCTGTCTGTAGAAAACCAGGGCAGGGTTCGAGCTAGTGATGGATCACTTACTGTTTGTCTGTGCGTGTATGTACACTACATGACCAAATGTATGTGGACACCTGCTCATTGAACATCTCATTCCAAAATCATGGAGTAGGTTCCGCCTTTGCTGCTATAACAGCCTCCACTCTTTTGGGAAGGCTTTCCACTAGATGTTGGAACATTTCTGCGGGGACTTGCTTCCATTCAGCCACAAGAGCATTACTGATGTTGGGCAATTAGGCCTGGCTCACAGTCGGTGTTCCAATTCACCACAAAGGTGTTCAATGGGCTTGAGGTCAGGGCTGTGTGGAGGCCAGTCAAGTTCTTCCACACTAACCTCGACAAACCATTTCTGTATGGACCTTGCTGTGTGCACTGGGAAATTGGCATCGGGAAACATGAAAGGGCCTTCCCCAAACTATTGCCACAAAGTTGGAAGCATAAAATTCCATTGAATGCTGTAGCGTTAAGATGTCCCTTCACTGGAACTAAGGGGCCTAGCCCGAACCATGAAAAACATCCCCAAACCATTATTCGTCCTCCATGGCACTATGCATCTGGGCAGGTAGCGTTCTCCTGGCGTCCGCCAAACCCAGATTGGTCCGTCAGCTTGCCAGATGGTACAGTGTGATTCATCACTCCAGAGAACGCATTTCCACTGCTCCAGAGTCCAATGGCGGTGAGCTTTACGCCACTCCAGCCGACGCTTGGAATTGAGCATGGTGATCTTAGGCTTGTGTGCGGCTGCTTGGCCATGGAAACCCATTTCATGAAGCTCCCGACGAACAGTTCTTGTGCTGACGTTCCTCCCAGAGTCAGTTTGGAACTCGATAGTCACTGAGCTCTTCAGTAAGGCCATTCTACTGCCAATGTGTGTCTATTGGCTGTGTGCTCAATTTTATACACACAGGTGTGGCTGAAATAGCCAAATCCACTAATTTGAAGGGCTGTCCACATACTTTTATACATATAGTCTATGTGAGCACACATGCGTGCAGGATTTGCTATGTTACTGTAACGAATGTGAGAAGGCATGATGTCAGCCCATATGTCTGTCTGTGAATGTTTTTCAAGGGCAGAGGAGTAGGCTCCACGTTTACAGAAAGAGGAAGCTGGAGTATTTTTAGTGGTCATGGGTGTTACAGCACCCATGACCGGGGGTGAGGAGGGAGGTGGGGTCCAGATGTGTGACTGAGGGAAGGTTGGAGTCAGAGTTCATAAGTCGGGGACAGAGAAACAGGGGACAGGCATGGTGCAGAGGTTAGTGTATAGTCAAGGCACGGTGGGGGGAGGGGCACAGTACATTGCATGAATTGTATGATGGCACATCAGCTCATTCTTATTGATCCAGCATGATCTAGATTTGAAAGTATATTTAGTGCAGCTGCCCAATGGCAGTGTGAGCCCATATAGGCCACAGCCCAGAGGCATGCTGGGTAATTCTGAATCATCATCGTAATCCCCCATGTCAGCAAACGCAAAGCCAAGGAGGTCTCTGTATACATAGCCCAGCAGTAATACTCCACAGCACTACTGTATACTATTCCAGTTCTCACTTTCTCTTTCTCTTTCTCTCACACATCTGTTTTCTTCTTGGTACCCCTTTAAAGTACAGTAGATTTCTCTTATACAGGGTCGGGTAGGTTACATTCTAAATGTAATCCTGTCTAAAATTGTAATCAGTAATGTAACTTTTGCTTACCCAAACTCAGTAACGTAATCTGATTACTTTCAGTTAGTTTTGGATGACTTTCCTCTTAAGGGGCATTAGTAGAAGACAAAAATAATCCAGCAAATGCATGGTGTGTCACAATAGTGGTCTCTGACTCGCTCAGGTGGAGCAAACTTAAACGTGCGCCTTTTTTCAATGCTGATTTGACTGTCATTGAGAAAACAGGAAGGTTTTCACAAACATCCTTTCTGAATTTAAAAGTAATCCAAGAAGTAGGCCTAATCATCTAGTTTTTCGAAAGTATCTGTAATCTGATTACAATATTTTAGCTGGTAATGTATCTGATTACAGTTATAGTATTTTATAATCCGATTACATGTAATCGGTTACACCCCAAACCTGCTCTTATACCTGTGCACAGTAATAACTCTTTAGTTACTCACCAACAACCTTAATTAACAAGTTGTTACATAATAGATTAGTACATCTGTTTAATCACTAAATAACACAAACATACACAAACAGAGACAAATTTCCCTGTGCAAGCCCTTAGAGGGAAGCTTGAGGAATGATTGTTCCTTACTAAAAAGCAGGTGGCAGGAGGGGCTGATTGAGTTATAGTGATGATTGCATTGTGGTAATAGTGATGGCATTATCCATTTCCTCTAACAGTATTACATTCCCAATTACACCCAGCCCAGAGCACAATGTGGCTCCCACATGGGCTTCCGTCTCAGTGCAAAAGGTGTCACTGCAGTACCTGGTTCGAATCCAGGCTGCATCACATCCAGCGGTGATTGGGAGTCCCATAGGGCGATGCACAATTGGCCCAGTGTTGTCCGAGTTTGGCCGGGGTAGGCTGTCATTGTAAATAAGAAATTATTCTTAACTGACTTGCCTAGTTCAATAGAGGTTTAAAAAAAAAAAAAAAAATGTCCTGTCCAGCATAGAAAGGGTGATGTAAAAGAGAGAATCTAATAAAATGATCCAATGAGCTGTTCTAACCCAGTCTTCTACCAGCATACCAAAAACAACCAGTGCTGCTGAGCAAAACCCTTGAGACTGTTTGTCCGGACACAGCCAATCCAACAGCGACAAAACAATAATAGACTGACCCTGATACCATAGAATATTCAGAGCATTTGGCAAAGATGCTAATCTGGCCAATATGCTTTCTGGGTTTGGAAAGGCGTAATGATGATGGATTGATTGTCTAATGAGGCTTTGGGAGGTATTGTTTTCAGCCTGCCTTTCTCATAGGGACTTAGTCAATAGTAGAAGCCAATCTTATGACATTTAAGAATGACAAATGCTTATTTATACCCCACGTGGACAGACTAGACAGGGCCAGGGGTCTGTTACAGACACCTGAGTTAGTGCGTCAGGGTGTCGATCTGCCTGTTGAAATGTGGATCTGAATTACACCTGAATGCTCTACCTGTGTCTCAGGCTCACTGTTATTAGATTGCTTGTTCAAATTTTAAAAGGTATCTGTATCCTTGACCAGGCGTGTGTGTTTGCCAGAGTGTGTGTGTGTGCATTTGATCCAAAGTGCAGTTGTGTAGAGTGTAGTGTAGAGTTACGGTTAGACACAAACATGTGTGTGGCCGGGGAGTTGGAGGTGGGCAGCATTCACCACCACACACCAACAGGCCTCGCTAGTACCTGAGTGCATGTGACTAGGTCACCGTGACAACCGAAATCCCTTAAGCATACTCGGAGTGGCGTCACCGCTGGCTCTGGAAGTGGAGGAAGAGCGGGAGGCAACTTTCAAAGCTTTACGGGGAAGAGAAAGAGATCCAGAGAAGGACCATCCTTAGGGGAGAGGGAAACAGCAGTGGGTCTGCTCCAACTCTGTTCTGATCGTTTTGGATCCTACTGGTCTGTTTTAGTGCTATGCTCTGAACACAGACATCTGCCCGGTGTCTCTGGTCGTCATCGCTCACGATGTAGCAGCATCGTACACTTATAAACGCTTCACAATTCTGCACCATTAATAATGAAACAGAAGGAAACCACCACAGCCGGCTAGATGGGCTACATCGATCTCTGTGGTCACCGGATACTTAGCAGTACATCACTCATTTGCCCACTCTAAAACGTATTGACACAAACAGAGCCTCCACACCCAAGCACACACACAACATACACACACATACACACACGCACACCCGCACGCGCACATGCACACGTATTTACCCAGGATTCAGCAGGAGCTTTCTCCCTTTGTCATTATCAGTATTGATCCAATGGAGGAGGACATTTCGTAAAACAAATCCATGGGGAGCGGTTGAGGCACCCGGACCCCATTCATTTGTCATGCTCGTCCCCATTGAAGCTTGCTCATGAGTCTCTCTGGGTTGGTTATGCTTCAGTTGAGTGTGAATTTTTCAGGCAGGAAGACCCCTTGGGTAACTTATGAAAGATGCCAAAACATTGCTTGGAGATATACGTCACAATTATTATCCAAGTCATTTTAATTCCAAAACAAACACACAGTTGGCTAGCTAGATGAAACAGATACCACCCCTCTCAGCGGGGATATATTCCTAGATTCCTTCCAGCAAACAGATAACAGTTGTTAGTCATGTAAACACAGTAGCTACTCAGGCAGTTAGACAGCAAGGCTCTCTCAATGTCAGTACTAGATGGAGGTCAGGACACTGCTGTGCACTCTGTGGGTGTGTGTGTGTGTGTGTGTGTGTGTGTGTGTGTGTGTGTGTGTGTGTGTGTGTGTGTGTGTGTGTGTGTGTGTGTGTGTGTGTGTGTGTGTGTGTGTGTGTGTGTGTGTGTGTGTGTGTGTGTGTGTGTGTGTGTGTGTGTGTGTGTGTGTGTGTGTGTGTGTGTGTGTGTGTGTGTGTGAATGTGCGCGGGTGTGTGTGGGCGTTTGTGTGTGCGTGTGGTCTTGTGTGGCTACAGACTGCAGAAGCATTAGAAGCTGTCGAGATTTCTATCTCTTCCTGTGCTCAAACCCTGACTACAGCATTATTTCACTTTTTATGTTCTGCCCGAGCACAAGTAGTGTGTTCAGGCAGAGATCGTAACATTCAGGCCTGGTCATCCTGTAGGTTCAGCATCCTGCCGTCTAGCACCACCAGGGGTGGGTTACAGTGATGCACTGGCCTGTCTTCAGCAGGAGTGGACCCAGCATAGCAAACACTGCAACAAAATAGCAGATTGTTTCTGACAGCAAACACCCTCTCTGTAAGTGTTCCTCTGTGTTTGGTTGTGTCACTGTGCATCTGTGTCTCTGAGAGAACTGCTTTTTGTGTATGAATGTTTTATGTGTGGGTATGTGCAATTATATATCTATGAAACTGAAAGTAGATAGGATACTATTCATACCATTTTTGCAATGTGGCGCTATGGTATGCGTGTCTGTGTGTCCTTTTTATGTGTGGGTTAGAGACAGAGAGAGACAGAAATTATGTGTCGGCTCTTACACAACACAGTGATATTTTCTCTATCCTCACTGTGGAGAAGTATGGTTAGTTGAGTCTGGATAAGACATATGGTGACTGTTTGATAAAACAACTGGTGTTTTTCTCTCCATTTCCCCATTTGATCCAGCCATCCGTCACCAGGGTTGGGGAATAACGTATTACATGCAATCAGTTACATGTAATCTGATTACAACAACACTGTAACTAATCGGTTACGTTGTTAATCAGATTACAGATACTTTTGAAAAACTAGATGGTTACTTCTTGGATTACTTTGAAATTCAGAAAAGGATGTTTGAGAGAAAAACAACACATTATGACACCTCTATGTGCATCTGATGGATCCTTTTTGTCTTCTTCTAATGCCTCTTAAGGGGAAAGTAGTTGTGGTGGAATATTCTAATCAAATGAGAGACTGTCATTTCTTCAAACAATCATCTGTATTCAATATCGATTAATTATTGCTAAAATGAGGCTGGTCGATCCCCCACCCTTGAATGTTGGACCGAATAACCTAACCTTTACACAAATGCAGAGTACTATATATAGCTAACACTAAAAATGCTTAGTCATGGTTGGTACCACCCATCCCATGCAGATTGGAGCATCATAAGCCACTCTGGGTTCCTCTGTCGTGTTCTGCACGGGGTTGTTGTCTTAAACCCACCCCGGCTTAGTTTCCCAGATGCAAGGATGATTTTGAGACAATGAGGGATTGTTCTACTCCTAAACTCTCCCAAGTAAAACACATTTTTGTCTATGTAATGCCGTCTTTAACTCATTTGTCAGCTCAAGCCATCTCTAGTGACCATACGCCCAGATTAGCTGCAGGGAACTAGAGTGGAGACCATACAAACACAGACACTAGTAGGACAGAAATGTCTTACTATAAGTGAAATATTTATTGTTAACCATTAATATCAAATAAATCAGGTAAATATGTCATTTGTCTCTCACTTTATCCAAAGTAACCAGATTACGTTACAGATCCAAAGTGACATTACAGGTAACAGTTTTGGACAGGTAACTAGTAACTGTAACGGATAACATTTCAAATGTAATCTACTCAACCCTGTCTGTCACCCCTATGATGCAGAGGTGCAAAGGGAGATAGATGATGATGAGGGCAGGAACCGGCTCTGCACCTGCTCTTTCTCTCCTTCCCATCTCTCCTCACTTCTTCTCTCCTCCGCTCTTCTCTTCACTATATCTCTCCATCTCTATCTCTCCTCTGCTTTCTCTCCATCTCTATCTCTCCTCGACAACTCTGTCTCTCCGCCTCTTTTCTCTCTCCTCCTCCTCTTTTCTCATCTCTCATGCTCCGAAACAGTAGGTGCATGGTGCCTCCGCTCGTGCACGCAGATTTGCTTAGTCTAATTCCATAAAAGGGTCCAGTGTTGTTGTATTCTGTGTTAATCACCATGACACCGCTTTAACCTGGCACCCTGAACAGCGAGATGCATTAAGAATATTGCATATGATCAAAATGTAGCGCGCTAGCTGATTCAAAACAGTAGCCAAAGCCCTATAAAAAGGATCCGTGACAACGCAAGAGATTTTTGGAAGCCAAGTCCGAGGCCTCAATATGAATAGTAGTAATTACAGTTGTGATGGTGCATTACATTACAGACATACGGTGTAGCATTGTAGCTGTCTTGCTGTCATCCGGACATCAAGATACCAAGATGATCTATCTAGCCAACAAAACCTGTACAGTTTTACAAAATACAGTATCTTCCGGATAGAAATTGCTCATATTGTTGTATAGCTTTGCATACACATCATTATCTTGTGAAATGAAGTGGCACATAACTCTACATTGAAGATAGAATAGAATCCCGTTATTATGGCTTCATTCCAACAAACACTGACATGTTTCACATTGGAAAGGAAATGAGCATGTCAAGACAGCTAAGAAGAGTTCACATTGAAATGGCTTATCATCGGAGCAAAACCTACTCACAGTTGTCCCCACTGCCATTTCAGCCCAGAGGAGAAGGTCACAAACAGCCCCGGGTGCTGCCTGAACTCCAATTCAACATAGCCATGGTCAGAGGTCCAGAGACAGATGCAGTTAGTGTGCAGCCAGCCTCATCCCAGGGCATACTCCTCATTTAGCAGATAGACAGACACAGGGTCTGCATCCCAAATGGCACCCTTTCCCCTATATAGTGCACCACGTCATGCTGTATGTCATCAGGGACAGATAAGGGCCTTGGTCAAAAGTAGTGCACTATATAGGGTGTGATTTGAGACACAGACAGGGCCTGCTCTGGGCACTATCTGTCCCTGATGACATAGAGCGTGACGTTCCACAACATGATAGAAGGTTTGACATTAATCATAGTGGTGACAAACAGTGGCGTTACACATGAGGAGACACTATGTAACCAGAGATGGTCTATAATCTTGTAACAGGCTTTGATGTACGAGATGGATGATGAGGTGATCTTATTAAGAGAGCTAGTAGCATCAATATATTTCTGATCCATTGAAAGTTTTTTTGGCATCAGTCCTAAAAGGATTCACTAACTGCTTTGTTATCCTAAAAAGTCCATTGACAGGGACTGCAAAGTCCATTGACAGGGACTGCAAAGTCCATTGACAGGGACTGCAAAGTCCATTGACAGGGACTGCATAGTCCATTGACAGGGACTGCAAAGTCCATTGACAGGGACTGCAAAGTCCATTGACAGGGACTGCATAGTCCATTGACAGGGACTGCAAAGTCCATTGACAGGGACTGCATAGTCCATTGACAGGGACTGCAAAGTCCATTGACAGGGACTGCAAAGTCCATTGACAGGGACTGCAAAGTCCATTGACAGGGACTGCAAAGTCCATTGACAGGGACTGCATAGTCCATTGACAGGGACTGCATAGTCCATTGACAGGGACTGCATAGTCCATTGACAGGGAATGCAAAGTTCATTGACAGGGACTGCATAGTCCATTGACAGGGACTGCAAAGTCCATTGACAGGGACTGCAAAGTCCATTGACAGGGACTGCATAGTCCATTGACAGGGACTGCATAGTCCATTGACAGGGACTGCATAATTCATTGACAGGGACTGCATAGTCCATTGACAGGGACTGCATAGTCCATTGACAGGGACTGCATAGTCCATTGACAGGGACTGTATAGTCCATTGACAGGGACTGCATAGTCCATTGACAGGGACTGTATAGTCCATTGACAGGGACTGCATAGTCCATTGACAGGGACTGCATAATTCATTGACAGGGACTGCATAGTCCATTGACAGGGACTGCATAGTCCATTGACAGGGACTGCATAGTCCATTGACAGGGACTGCATAGTCCATTGACAGGGACTGCAAAGTCCATTGACAGGGACTGCATAATTCATTGACAGCAGTTGCACTATTCGTTCTGTTTCGTAAAACAATGACATTTTCATAGGATCCTGATCGATTCAGAGCAGCATACATAATGGTCGTTTATACAGTGTTTGTGACACGGTCCTGCCCCAGGGTCTCGGTGGCACACTGTCCAGAGTCATATTGCTGTTGCTGTGCTGAATATGGTTTGGTGGCTCTGGGGTTAGGGTAAGGCCAGTGGCCCTTCAGTGTTTCAATTCATGAATTAACAATTCATGATTTATTTATATTGTGTGGATTGCTTCACTTTCCAGTCAACCCTATATTTATATAAGGTTACCCCACTGAGTGCGTCCTGTGTCTGATCAACGTTTACAGCAGTGTTATTTGCTAGGAATTCTGCCAATTTATAAACCATGTTTTGGCACTAAAACCCTTTGGTGTTTTGTTGTGTTATGTTAAAAACAAGTCGGATTTTGACTGTTTAAACACACGGAGAAACGAACAGGAACTGTGTATCACCTGTGATGCAGTATTTCTAACCATTGAGGGACATTAGGGAAATGAACAAGGCCCATTTAGCTGACCACACATTTTCATCACAGTGAGTCATTGCACAGCTGATGCCCCTTCCCTTTTTTCTCCCTCTCTCCCTTCGACTCCCTCTCCCTCTATCCTTCTGTCCTCCCTCTCCTCTCGGCAGGTTCTGAAGCTGAGATGGTACTGAGATTCACTTCTTCATAGATCCGCCTTCCTGGTGTCCATGGGTTCCTTCTGACTACAGCAGCTAGTTCTACATCATCAAGATGACCTCCACCCAGAGACTCTAGTTCCTCATTCCTCCATTGGAGGACCACTGTGGTGAGGGGAGGGGGAGGGTGAAGGAGCCTCCTGCCATCAGGCAAATAGCTGCAGAGCCCGCTGGTGAAAGCAAAGGGAACCATGTGGTGTTCATTTCTCCACCCAGGGGGAGGGTAGATTTCAGTCAAGTTTGTTTTCCATTGATTTTAGTGTGAGAGTGTTTTATGTGAGCCAGAGATGGTCCTCCACACCTCTCCCTACTCCAGTGCCTTCCTGCGGTGCCTCACTAGCCTGTCATGGGGCTTTATCTTCCCCTGCTACTGGCTGCTGGACCGCCTGCTAGCCTCCTGTGTGGCCACCTCTCTGGAAAAGCGCCGGCGCTCCCAGGACCCCTGCTCCTTTGTGACGCTGTATGTGCTGGTGTCCACTCCGCTCTACCTGCTGCTCCTCCTAGCCTCGCTGCCCTTCGCTCTAATGGGCTTCCTGCTGTGGGCTCCCCTGCAGGCGGCCCGCCATCCCTATCTCTACACCCACCGCAGCCCGAACAAGCACCAGGCTGAGCAGGGGGGCGCGGCATCACTGGCCGACTGGAGGCCGCAAGGCCGCAGCTTCTGCTTCGGCAGTGCCAACGTGTGCCTACTGCCAGACTCCCTGGCACGCTTCAACAACCTGTCTGAGACCCAGCGCCGTGCCCGCGAGGTGGGAAAGCGCATCTGTAACGGGGCCAGCCGGCCGCAGATCAAGATATACATCGACTCCCCCACCAACACCTCCATCAGCGCCGTCTCCTTCAGCAGCCTGGTCACGGGGTTCCCACGCACCTCCTCACTGGACCAGCGGCCTGACAACACAGCCGAGGCCGAACCCCTCACTGGGTGCCCAGTACACAATTCTAGTGCAGACTGCCCAATACACACTGCCGGTGCAGACTGCCCCATACCCACCACTGGTGATGACTGCCCCATACCCACCACTGGTGCAGACTGCCCCATACACCCAACAGGGAACCAGAGCTCCTCAGATTGTCCCGTCCATGTAGCTGGTGGAGGGAACACACCAGAGTGCCCGCTTCACACTGCTGGTGCCCATAACAGCTCTGACTGCCCTGTTCACACCACAGTGGCCCAGAACTCCGCAGACTGCGCCATGCACGCCTCTGGGGTCCAGATCAGTATCAGTGCCCCAGAGCCAGACCCCCCAGAGGCCGAGACAGGAAACCACCAAGGCGAGGGTGACGCGGAGAGCCTGACAGGGGGGGTGCCTTCTAACAACACCCTGTCCCACCGCACCTCCATGTTCAAGAAGCACAGCGGCCGCAAGCGGCGCCAAGGCGACGACGGCATCGACCACGAGATCTCTGCCTTCTTCCCTGCCAACCTGGACTTCCTGTGTCTGCAGGAAGTGTTTGACCACCGGGCCACGTCCAGGCTGAGGCGGCAGCTGCAACACTACTTCCCCTACATCCTGAGTGATGTGGGCCGCTACGCCTGGAAGGGCTGCTGCTCCCGCTTCAAGTTCCTCAACAGTGGCGTTATGCTGGTCAGCCGCTACCCCATCCTGGACGCCCACTATGAGTGCTACCCTAACGGGCGAGGGGAAGATGCCCTAGCAGCCAAAGGAGCTCTCTTTGTCAAGGTTAGGTGTTTTTTCTCTCTCTCCTAATGATAGCATAGGCAAGTGCTGTAAATGTGTAAAAGGCTGAAGGAATCATAATTAGGGTAACACTTTGAGTGTTAAGAATAAGTTACTGCCTCTTGTTAACCAGAACTTTGGTAAAGGAGCTAAATTTCCTCCAGGCTGCATCCTCACATCTGGCTGCATTTTGGGGTTGGATGTGTTTCCACTGTTGTTAGACAGATATATTCAATCTTACTGTTGCAGAAACTTTGTGAACACAACGAAGTTGAATTATTTAGGCATAGTTCCCTGTACCCTTGGCTTGGGGGTAAATGAAAGTTGAAAATCTCTCTAGCAATTTTTTTTGCAGAGACCAGGAAAAAATAAATGCCCTTTTTTTATTCAGTCTCAAATTAAATAATACATAACTGTAGACCTTATTTTTCATTTGAGGGTTGCAGATACAGGACCAGTCAAAAGTTTGGACACACCCACTCAAAGGGTTTTTCTTTATTCTTACTATTTTCTACATTGTAGAATAATAGTGAAGACATCAACACTAGGAAATAACACATATGGAATCATGTAGTAACCAAAAGTGTTAAACAAATCAAAATACATTTTATATTTGAGATTCTTCAAAGTAGCCACCCTTTGCCTTGATGACAGCTTTGCACACTCTTGGCATTCTCTCAACCAGCTTCATGGGGTAGCCACCTGGAATGCATTTCGATTAACAGTTGTGCCTTGTTAAAAGTTAATTTGTGGAATATCTTTCCTTCTTAATGCATTTGAGCCAATCAGTTGTGTTGTGACAAGGTAGGGGTGGTATACAGAAGATTTGGCAAAAGACCAAATCCATATTATGGCAAGAACAGTTAAAATGAGCAAAGAGAAACAACAGTCCATCATTACTTTAAGACATGAAGGTCAGTCAATGCGGAACATTTAAAGAACTTTGAAAGTTTCCTCAAGTGCAGTAGCAAAATCCATCAAGCCCTCTGAGGAAACTGGTTCTGATGAGGACCGCCACAGGAAAGGAAGACCCAGAGTTACCTCTGCTGCAGAGGATAAGTTCATTAGAGTTACCAGCCTCAGAAATTGCAGCCCAAATAAATGCTTCACAGAGTTAAAGTAACAGACACATCTCAACACCAACTCACCAGAGAAGACTGAGTGAATAATTGCCTTCATGGTCAAATTGCTGCAAAGAAACCAGTGCGAAAGGACACCAATAAGAAGAAGAGACTTGCTTGGGCCAACCGCTGTGTCTTTGTGAGACGCAGAGTAGGTGAACGGATTATCTCTGCATGTGTTGTTCCCACCGTGAGGCATGGAGGAGGAGGGGTGATGATGTGGGGGTACTTTGCTGGTGACACTGTCAGTGATTTATTTAGAATTCAAGGCACACTTAACCAGCATGGCTACCACAGCATTCTGCAGCGATACGCCATCCCATCTGGTTTGGGCTTAGTGGGACTACAGTATAATTTGTTTTTCAACAGGACAATGACCCAAAACACACCTCCAGGCTGTGTAATTGCTAATTGACCAAGAAGGAGAGTGATGGAGTGCTGCATCAGATGACCTGGCCTCCACAATCACCCGATCTTAACCAAATTGAGATGGTTTGGAATGAGTTGGCCTGCAGAGTGAAGGAAAAGCAGCCAGCAAGTGCTTAGCATATGTGGGAACTCCTTCAAGACTGTTGAAAAAACATTCCAGGTGAAGCTAGTTTAGAGAATGCCAAAAGTGTGCAAAGCTGTCATCAAGGCAAAGGGTGGCTACTTTGAAGAATCTCAAATATAAAATATATATATTTTGGTTACTACATAATTCCATGTGTTATTTCATAGTTTTGATGTCTTCACTATTATTCTACGATGCTATTCCCATATCTAGCCTACAGCATGTCTTTGATTATAATTTTGTGGGCTATTTATACTGTGACCGTATTTATTAAGTACTAAAACAAGGGGTTCAAATGTGAATTAGCACAGGGCAACAGGAACAAATTGTAGAATATTTCATATTTTTAAGGATAATCTTCTGTTATAGCTCTTTTTGGGCTTTCGAGTTGCTCCAGAACTACAGACCTCTGCTATTTCAGAACATGAATTAAGTCATATTTAGCTAGTCTAACCCATTTTCATCAGTGAGCTTCAGTCGTTTTCTAGTGTGGCAGTGCCATGCCGTGAGCTGCAGGTGACTGACGAGGCTCCATTGGGGAGACTGATGACAAGCAGAGCAAAACAGAGTTTGGGTTCATTGATCACTAACCTGCGAGGTTAGGGCTACAAGGCTGGGGCTGTGTGACTGGAGCTAGGGCTGGGGCTGGGGCTAGGGCTAGGGCTATGTGGCTGGGGATAGGGCTGGGGCTGTGGCTGGGGCTAGGGCTGGGACTAGGACTAGGGCTGGGGCTAGGTCTGTGTGGCTGGGGATGTGGCTGGGGCTGGGGCTAGGGCTAGGGCTATGTGGCTGGGGCTAGGGTTAGGGCTATGTGGCTAGGGCTAGGGCTGTGTGGCTGGGACAAGGGCTGTGTGGCTGTAGTTGTGTAACTGGGGCTGTCTGGCTGGGGCTGTGTCTGGGGTTGTGTCCCAAATGGCAGCCTATTCACTTGGTGCCATTTGGGATGCATCCCTGGTTCTGGCTGGGCTCCAGGTCCTGCTGGGGCAGCTCAGCAGTTCTCAGCCTGAAGGTCATGATGGGTCTTGGAGATGCTGGCTGACAACAACCCTGCTAAGTTCTGTATGCACCTTTTAGTTCCTCCACTCTTACAACCATACCTCCCCCTGCTGCTTATTGATTCAGATAACAAGCTCCAATGGCTTTGCCTCTATGTGCCTCCCTCCTCCATAGGGTCATTCTGGGTCATCATCTCACTCTCTCCAGAGCTCTTGTAGGACTGACCCTTAGCTTCAGGGTCCTCGTGCAGCTTGACCCCACAGACTAGTAGTCTTTAGAAATAATTATGTATCCAAGGGGTCTTTCTCTGCAAGATTGGGAGTCTTGTGACCAAACAAACATTATCAAACCACATGGTAATTTTTCTTTCTTAGCAGACCTACATGAAGTGTAAGTGGCAGATTTCATTTGCAATACAAAGTGACAAACTCAGACATGACAAAGACATGAGCTCCGGAGGAAAATGGAAGAAGGGTGAAAGGGAGGAAGAGATACAGTGAGGGAGGGAGGGAGGGAGGGAGGGAGGGAGGGAGGGAGGGAGGGAGGGAGGGAGGGAGGGAGGGAGGGAGGGAGGGAGGGAGGGAGGGGGAGGGAGGGAGGGAGGGAGGGAGGGAGGGAGGGAGGGAGGGAGGGAGGGAGGGAGGGAGGAAGAGGTGAGGGAGGGAGGGAGGGAGGGAGGGAGGGAGGGAGGGAGGGAGGGAGGGAGGGAGGGAGGGAGGGAGGGAGGGAGGGAGGGAGGGAGGGAGGGAGGGAGGGAGGGAGGGTGTGTAGAGATACACAATTAATTAAAAATGTCTCCCTGAAGAGCAACCCAGTAATTAAAGCCTTTCGGTCTCAACATTTATCCCTCTTATTATTATTTAAAACCACAAAGTGCAAGGTTGAAGGAGGAGTGTGTGAGTGAGTGTGTGTGCATGCGTGCGAGAGAGCGTGCATCTTTGTGCATGCTTGTGCCTGTTTGTGTGGAGTTTGAATACATTACAGAGAGAACCTTAAAGCAGGCCCACTCAAAGTACACATTGAATGGAAATCAATGAAAGAAATAAACCTTAGCTTCTCCCTTTGCTTTTAATGACCAAGAACTCCTTTCAGTGCTGAGGTCGACTCCATTTGTTGATATAAATTACCTTCCTTCCTGGGGATAAAGGGACTTGCTTTTACTCTGGCTGTGTTGACGTGAAAGTCTATTTAAGCATTGGACACAGTAATGGGGCACAGTAGAGGTCTTGGCTCCTCTCTCTAGCCTCCATGCTGAGAGAGAAAAAGGTCTGGTTGCAGGAGAATTTAAAGTGGGTCACATAAACTACATGACCAAAGGTATCTGGACACCTGCTCGTCGAACATCTCATTCCAAAATCATGGGCAGTAATATGGAGTTGGTCCCCCGTTTGCTGCTATAACAGCCTCTGCTCTTCTGGGAAGGCTTTCCGCTAGAGGTTGGAACTTTGCTGTGGGGACTTTCTTCGATTCAGCCATTGAAACCCATTTATGAAGCTCCCGACAAACAGTTCTTGTGCTGACGTTGCTTCCAGAGGTAGTTTGGAACTCGGTAGTGAGTGTTGCAACCGAGGACAGACCAATTTTTACATGCTACGTGCTTCAGCACACAACACTCCTGTTCTGTGAGCTTGTGTGGCTTCGTGGCTGAGCTGTTGCTGCTCCACGACATTCCCACTTCACAATAAGAGCGCTTATAGTTTCCCGGGGCAGCTCTAGCAGGGCAGAAATGTGACAAACTGGCGTGTTGGAAAGGTGGCATCCTACGATGATGCCACGTTGAAAGTCACTGAGCTCTTCGGTAAGGCAATTCTACTGTTATGTTTGTCTATGGAGATTGCATGGCTGTGTGCTCGATTTTATACACCTGTAAGCAACGGGTGTGGCTGACATAGCCGAATCCACTAACTTGAAGGGCTGTCTACATACTTTTGTATATACAGTTGAAGTCAGAAATGTACATACACCTTAGCCAAATAAAATACATTTGGTGAATTTTATCCCCTTTTCTCCCCAATTTTGTTGTATCCAATTGTTAGTAGTTACGATCTTGTCTCATCGCTACAACTCCTGTACAGGCTCGGGAGAGACGAAGGTCGAAAGCCTTGCGTCCTCCGAAACACAACCCAACCAAGCCGCACTGCTTCTTAACACAGCGCGCATCCAACCCGGAAGCCGGCCGCACCAATGTGTCGGAGGAAACACCGTGCACTTGGCGACCTGGTCAGCATGCACTGCGCCCGGCCCGCCACAGGAGTCACTAGTACACGATGAGACAGGGATATCCCTACCAGCCAAACCCTCCCTAACTCAGACGACGCTAGGCCAATTGTGCGTCGCCCCATGGACCTACCGGTCACTCTTCTGGGAAGGCTTTCCACTAGAGGTTGGAACTTTGCTGTGGGGACTTTCTTCGATTCAGCCATTGAAACCCATTTATGAAGCTCCCGACAAACAGTTCTTGTGCTGACGTTGCTTCCAGAGGTAGTTTGGAACTCGGTAGTGAGTGTTGCAACCGAGGACAGACCAATTTTTACATGCTACGTGCTTCAGCACACAACACTCCTGTTCTGTGAGCTTGTGTGGCTTCGTGGCTGAGCTGTTGCTGCTCCACGACATTCCCACTTCACAATAAGAGCGCTTATAGTTTCCCGGGGCAGCTCTAGCAGGGCAGAAATGTGACAAACTGGCGTGTTGGAAAGGTGGCATCCTACGATGATGCCACGTTGAAAGTCACTGAGCTCTTCGGTAAGGCAATTCTACTGTTATGTTTGTCTATGGAGATTGCATGGCTGTGTGCTCGATTTTATACACCTGTAAGCAACGGGTGTGGCTGACATAGCCGAATCCACTAACTTGAAGGGCTGTCTACATACTTTTGTATATACAGTTGAAGTCAGAAATGTACATACACCTTAGCCAAATAAAATACATTTGGTGAATTTTATCCCCTTTTCTCCCCAATTTTGTTGTATCCAATTGTTAGTAGTTACGATCTTGTCTCATCGCTACAACTCCTGTACAGGCTCGGGAGAGACGAAGGTCGAAAGCCTTGCGTCCTCCGAAACACAACCCAACCAAGCCGCACTGCTTCTTAACACAGCGCGCATCCAACCCGGAAGCCGGCCGCACCAATGTGTCGGAGGAAACACCGTGCACTTGGCGACCTGGTCAGCATGCACTGCGCCCGGCCCGCCACAGGAGTCACTAGTACACGATGAGACAGGGATATCCCTACCAGCCAAACCCTCCCTAACTCAGACGACGCTAGGCCAATTGTGCGTCGCCCCATGGACCTACCGGTCGCGGCCGGCTGCGACAGAGCCTGGACTCGAACCCAAGCCAAATACATTTCAACTCAGTTTTTCACAATTCCTGACATTTAATCCTAGTAACGATTCCCTGTCTTAGATCAGTTAGGATAACCACTTTATTTTAAGAATGTGAAATGTCAGAGTAATAGTAGAGAGAATGATTTATTTCAGCTTTTATTTATTTCATCACATTCCCAGTGAGTCAGAGGTTTACATACACTCAATTAGTATTTGGTAGCATTGCCTTCAAATTGTTGAACTTGGGTCAAACGTTTCGGGTAGCCTTCCACAAGCTTCCCACAATAAGTTGGGTGAAATTTGGCCCATTGCTCCTGACAGAGCTGGTGTAACTGAGTCAGGTTTGGAGGCCTCCTTGCTCGCACAGGCTTTTTCAGTTCTGCCCACAAAGTTTTGTTAGGATTGAGGTCAGGGCTTTGTGATGGCCACTCCAATACCTTGACTTTGTTGTCCTTAATAAGCCATTTTGCCACAACTTTGGAAGTATGTTTGGGGTCATTGTCCATTTGGAAGACCCATTTGCGACCAAGCTTTAACTTCCTGACTGATGTCTTGAGATGCTGCTTTCTTATATCCACAGAATATCCCCCCTTATGATGCCATCTATTTTGTGAAGTGCACCAGACCTTCCTGCAGCTAAGCACCTCCACAACGCCCACACAACATTATGCTGCCACCCCGTGCTTCACGGTTGGGATGGTGTTCTTTGGCTTGCAAGCCTCCCCCTTTTTCCTCCAAACATAACGATGGTCATTATGGCCAAACAGTTCTATTTTTGTTTCATCAGACCAGAGGACATTTCTCCAAAAAGTACTATCTTTGTCTCCATGTGCAGTTGTAAACCGTAGTCTGGCTTTTTTATGCCGGTTTTGGAGCAGTGGCTTCTTTCTTGCTGAGCGGCCTTTCAGGTTATGTCGAAATAGGACCCGTTTTACTGTGGATATTGATACTTTTGTACCTGTTTCCTCCAGCATCTTCATAAGGTCTTTTGCTGTTGTTCTGGGATCGATTTGCACTTTTTGCACCAAAGTATGTTTATCTCTAGTAGACAGAACGTGTCTCCTTTGTGAGCGGTATGACGGCTGCGTGGTCCCGTGGTGTTTATACTTTCTATACATACTATTGTTTGTACAGATAAACGTGGTACCTTCAGGCGTTTGGAAATTGGTCCCAAGGATGAACTAGACTTGTGAAGGTCTACAATTTTTTTAATGAGGTCTTGGCTGATTTCTTTTTATTTTCCCATGATGTCAAGCAAAGAGGCACTGAGTCTGAAGATAGACCTTGAAATACATCCACAGGTACACCTCCAATTGACTCAACTGATGTCAATTAGCCTATCAGAAGCTTCTAAAGCCATGACATCTTTCTCTGGAATTTTCCAAGCTGTTTAAAGGCACAGTCAACTTAGTGCATGTAAACCTCTGACCCACTGGAATTGTGATACAGTGAATTATAAGTGAAATAATCTGTCTGTAAAAAATTGTTGGAAAAATTACTTGTGTCATGCACAAATGTCCTAACCGACTTGCCAAAGCTATAGTTTGTAAACAAGAAATTTGTGGAGTGGTTGAAAAATGAGTTTTAATAACTCCAACCTAACTGTATGTTAACTTCCGACTTCAACTGTATAGTGTATCTTGTCTTTTGGGTTCACATTGAACTTTTACCCTGCTACTAGTTTACTCAAGATGCAAGGAATTCTGATTTTCATAATCATCATTATGATTAATTTATTTTCTAACATGTAGCCTATGTAAAGCACAAACACAAACAGCGCGCACACACCCGCACATGCACACACACACAAGCGGACCTAGACACATGACCATGATTCCCTTCAGGCCTGTTGTCAGTTTTAGAGCACACGGCTACCCAAGCATGGATAAGCCTCTGAAATATTCATACACAGGGACACAGGCAGAGAAAGAGAGAGAAGTGAAAGAGAGAGAGAGAGAGAGAATGGGGAACAGGAACAGAGGGTAAGAGAGTTGGAAAGGGAGCTGCTCTACAGACTGGGTCAGGGAATGTACAGTGCATGTGTCAGGCCAAGTGGGCAGAGGATGGCTCCAAATCTCTGTGGAGGGAAAAAATGTCACAGAATGTATTATGTTGTTGTCTAAAACTTAACCCTTGCATTTCATTTTAAAGTCTCGCTAATTTGGCTAAGGCTTTATTGTGGTCCTATGCGTTTTCTATGAGGCCCTTGTCAGTGAGAAACAAGCCAAGACTGCGATACAGTGACTGGATGACTGCACAGTGACTGAACAGAGAGCTTGAACACACTGTAATCAAATCTAATCAAACCTGCAATCGCCCTGATGACAGAGATATATTGAACAAGTCCTGAAAGGTCTTTAGATGGATCTTTTCTGACACTAGGTAACACTTCAAAACACTGCACATTTCCAACCCACTCAATAGAATATTGTAGTCCATCCCTATTAACTGCACCCAACTGTGTGGTCCACCTGCCCCTGACACTCAAAAGCACCAGTCAATCCATTCAGTATAACATTTTTTGGCCCGGGCTCACAGGCCCAGTGTAATCTGCAGTAAAAGCCTCTCCATTCATTCCAGGATCATCAGTGTTTCTATGGTCAATTCAGGCCTGTAAATCGAAACAGTGACGAACAGACTATCTCCACTGAGGGGATTTCAAACAGGGACAATGTCAGAGTAAGGGAGGGAGGGAGGGAGGGAGGGGGAGGGAGGGAGGGAGGGAGGGAGGGAGGGAGGGAGGGAGGGAGGGAGGGGGAGGGAGGGAGGGGGAGGGAGGGAGGGAGGGGGAGGGGGAGGGAGGGAGGGAGGGAGGGAGGGAGGGTGATCGTTTTTGGATTGGGCCAATGAAATGAAAGTGAGGAGCAGAAAGGAGGCTAGAACTGCCTTGTTCTGGGGCAGAACAACAGATTTTTACATTGTCAGCTCAGGGATTTGATCCAACAAGCATCGAGACAGAAGTAGGTCTGCAGATGTACAGGTTACATTAATATATGATATTATGTGGTATTAAATATTTTCTAATTCACTGTCCAATCTGCTTGTTGTCAGAGATATTTAACTTCCTATTTTTCTCTCCCTATTCTCTACAGGTGCAGGTGGGAACCTCCCATCAGGAGCAGAGAGTTGTGGGATACCTCACCTGCACTCATCTACACGCCATTGAAGGTATTTTTATGTTTACAGTATACAGTACAGTACATGCTCACACACAATACATTTTTGAGCTTCTTTGCTAATTGGATTTGAGCTTCTCCTCCCTACTGTCTGAATAGGTCTATGCTGGCACTGTAGTCTTATATGAGTATCAGAGGTAAATGGAACAAATGTTTGGAAATATAAAAGGGTTTGAGAGTCAAATCAAATCAAAGTTTATTGGTCACGTACACAGATTTGCAGATACAATAATACAGTAATATACACACAGCAATAAAACAACAATACACATATTATCCCAAATGTTTTAAAACATCTGAAATATCAAAACCAGCAATGTCAGACTCCTGAATATACATACAGTTGAAGTGAGAAGTTTACATCCACTTAGGTTTGAGTCATTAAAACTCATTTTTCAACCACTCCACAAATGTCTTGTTAATAAACTACAGTTTTGGAAAGTAGGTTAGGACATCTACTTTGTGCATGACAAGTAATTTTTCCAACAATTGTTTACAGATTATTTCACTTATAACTCACTGTATCACAATTTCAGTGGGTCAGAAGTTTACATACACTAAATTGACTGTGCCTTTAAACAGCTTGGAAAATTCCAGAAAATGATGTCATGGCTTTAGAAGCTTTTGATAGGCTAATTGACATAATTTGAGTCAATTGGAGGTGTACCTGTGGATGTATTTCAAGGCCTACTTTAAACTCAGCACCTCTTTGCTTGACATCATGGGAAAATCAAAATAAATCAGCCAAGACCTCATAAAGAAAATTGTATACCTCCACAAGTCTGGTTCATCCTTGGGAGCAATTTCCAAATGCCTGAAGGTACCACGTTCATCTGTACAAACAATAGTACACAAGTATAAACGCCATTGGACCACACAGCCGTCATACCGCTCAGGAAGGAGACACATTCTGTCTCCTAGAGATTAATGTACTTTGGTGCGAAAAGTGCAAATCAATCCCAGAACAACAGTAAAGGACCTTGTGAAAATGCTGGAGGAAACAGGCACAAATGATCTTTATCCACAGTAAAAACGAGTCCTATATCGACATAACCTGAAAGGCCTCTCAAAAAGGAAGAAGCCACTGCTCCAAAACCAGCATATAAAAGCCAGACTACGGTTTGCAACTGCACATGGAGACAAAGATCATACTTTTTGGAGAAATGTCCTCTGGTCTGATAAAACAAAAAAATAATTGAGGGAGGCTTGCAAGCCAGAGAACACCATCCCAAACGTGAAGCATGGGGGTGGCAGCATCATGTTGTGGGGGTGCTTTGCTGCAGGAGGGACTGGTGCACTTCACAAAATAGATGGCATCATGGGGGGGGGGGGATTATGTGGACATATTGAAGCAACATCTCAAGACATCAGTCAGGAAGTTAAAGCTTGGTCGCAAATGGGTCTTCCAAGTGGACAATGACCCCAAGCATACTTCCAAAGTTGTGGCAAAATGGCTTAAGACCAACAAAGTCAAGGTATTGGAGTGGCCATCACAAAGCCCTGACCTCAATCCTAATAAAAATTTGTGGGCAGAACTGAAAAAGCCTGTGCGAGAAAGGAGGCCTACAAACCTGACTCAGTTACACCGGCTCTGTCAGGAGGAATGGGCCAAAATTCACCCAACTTATTGTGAGAAGCTTGTGGAAGGCTACCCGAAATGTTTGACCCAATTTCAACAATGTAAAGGCAATACCACCAAATACTAATTGAGTGTATGTACACTTCTGACCCACTGGGAATGTGATGAAAGAAATAAAAGCTGAAATAGATCATTCTCTCTACTATTATTCTGACATTTCACATTCTTAAAATAAATTGGTGATCCTAACTGACCTAAGACTAGGGAATTTTTAGTCTGATTAAATGTCAGGAATTGTGAAAAATTGAGTTTAAACTTCTGACTTCACCTGTATAATTATAATGGTGTGTATAGACGGTATGGACAGGATATGAATATAAAAGGTGTGTATATAATGTTGTGTATTGGTGTGACTTGACTTTAACATTAATCTGAAGACTGTTATTTATCTAATCAACTAACTATATTAAATTGTTACCTGATTAAATTAATCATGTAACAATGAACTCATATGGGGCACCACGAGAGCGGTTCTTTAAAGAGTTACCATCTCCCGAATTAAACTCTACTTATCACATCTATAAACAGTCAACTTATTCATCATTAACTTTGTTAAAAGTAAATAATAAAATAAGTATAATTATTTTGTTGTTATTTGTAAACTCAGGTTCCCTTGATCTAATAGGTTTTGGTTGAAGATCGGATAACTGTAACGGTTTTCTAGGTGTGGTGAAGGAGAGTCGGACCAAAACGCAGCGTGTAGATTGCGATCCATGTTTAATGAACAAAAGAAACGTCACACGAATCTAAAATACAAACACTACAAAACAAAGAACGTAATGAAAACCGAAACAGCCTATACTAGTGAAAACTAACACAGCCAGGAGCAAGGACACTAAGGACAATCACCCACGACAAACTCAAAGAATATGGCTGCCTAAATATGGTTCCCAATCAGAGACAACGATAAACACCTGCCTCTCATTGAGAACCACTCCAGACAGCCATAGACCTTGCTAGATCACCCCACTAGCTACAATCCCAATATATACACACCAAACCCCAAGGCAAAACACACCACAATACAAAAACCCCATGCCACACCCTGGCCTGACCCAATACATAAAGATAAACACAAAATACTTCGACCAGGGCGTGACAATAACATTCAGTAATCAGAAAAGGGTCAAATACTTTTCACTGCACTGTATACATATAAAGTCAAATAGTATGTAAACATTGTTCAAGTGACCAGTGTTCAATGTCTCTATATACATGGGGCAGCAGTCTCTAAGGTGCCGGGCAGAGTACCGGGCGGTGGCCTGCTGGTGATGGCTGTTCAAATGTGTGATGGTCTGGAGATAGAAGCTGTTTTTCAGTCTCTCAGTCCCCGTCTTTGATACACCCGTCGCCGTCTGCTCGATGAGCAGGGTGAACAGGCTGTTGCTCGGATGGCTGAGGTCCTTGATGAGCTTCTTGGCCTTCCTATGACACCGGGTGCTGTAGATGTCCTGGAAGGCAGGCAGTGTGCCCCAAGTGATGAGTTGGGCTGAACGCACCACCTTCTGGAGAGCCATGCAGTTGAGGGTGGTGCAGTTGCCGTACCAGGCGGTAATGCAGCCTGAAAGAAAGCTCTTAATGGTGCATCTATAGCAGTTTGTGAGGGTTTTAGGGGCCATGACGAATTTCTTCAGCCTCCTGAGATTGAAGAGGCACTGTTGCGCCTTCTTCACCACAGATTCGGTGGAACCATTTCAGGTCCTTGGTGATGTGCATCACCAAGGAACTTGAAGCTTTTGACCCTCTCCACTGCGGCCCTGTCGATGTGGATGGGGACGTGCTCTCTCTGCTGTCTCCTGTAATCCACAATCAACTCCTTTGTTTTATTGACAATGAATCACATGGCCACCACACTATTTACATTGACACCCCTCCCCAACATTTGTTTTGTACACTGCTGCTACTCACTGTTTATTATCTATGCATAGCCACTTCAACCCTACCGCTATGTTCAAATTACCTCAACTAACCCATACCCCCGCACACTCACTCTGTACCAGTAACCCCTGTATATAGCCTCGTTATTGTTACTTTTTTAAATTTGTTTTTTACTTTATTTGGTCAATATTTTCTTAACTCTTTCTTGAACTGCACTGTTGGTTAAGAGCTTGTAAGTAAGCATTTCATCGTAAGGTCTACACTTGTTTTATTCGGTGCATGTGACAAATAAAGTTTGATTTGATATTGAAGCAAGTGAGATGACAGACTGAGATGGGGAGAGATCTGAGTGATTGTACACGAGTCTGTGAACACAATAGTAGTAGACAGATGGTGTAAATTGGATAGTGTGTTTGTAGTAGCCTACTCTGCTTTCTACCTTAGAGCAGATAAATGGATGCATCAAACCCACACACTTGCTCTGCACACATGCTCTGTTCCCATGGCGATGGGGCTCAAACTGTTTTAAGAGTCAGGCCTATTTAAAGTCCCTGGTCTCTGGTTCTCGTTTTTTTAAAGACATATCTCCCTGCTATTTTTGGAGCATCCTACACCTCTGAGAGTCTGCTCACTGGGCTAACTATAGAACAAGGGCTATTTCTAAAGACAAATGAAATATAGGGAAGAGAGAACAAGAGAGGCCTTATTATGTTCTAGGTGATGCTTTACACAGTACAAAACTGATCTTTACAACGAGGCACATAGCTGCTTGTTTTTCATGTCCCATTTTCCCCTCCCTCTTACTGCTTGTTCTCTGTGTGTGTGTGTGTGTGTGTGTGTGTGTGTGTGTGTGTGTGTGTGTGTGTGTGTGTGTGTGTGTGTGTGTGTGTGTGTGTGTGTGTGTGTGTGTGTGTGTGTGTGTGTGTGTGTGTGTGTGTGTGTGTGTGTGTGTGTGTGTGTGTGTGTGTGTGTGTGTGTGTGTGTGTGAATGTGCGCGGGTGTGTGTGTGTGTGTGTGTGATTTCTGCTTCTACTTCTGTTTATTTTGGCCTTTGCTGCTTATAACCCATGTTTTCATTGTCTTGTTGACTCATAAATGATCAGCATTGAATAGATGTTGTCAAGGGTTCCAGACCACCCCTGCTCTCCCCACACACAGATCTGTTTAGTAGCTTGGTCGTTCTTGCTGGCCACAGGGAGACTCCCCATTCCCCAGCCAGCAGCCCATAGTGACCAGTATGCAGTCTGCTGTAAATACTGTTTGAGTACAATCTATGTATTTTTTCTCCCTCTTTCCTTGTGCTTCAGCCAAAATCCCATCCAAAGCTAAGCCACTCACATTTTGTATTTCCATCCTCCTAACCACCCCCCCCCCTCTCTCTCTCTCTCTCTCTCTCTCTTTCTCTCTCGCTCTCTCTCTCTCTCTCTCTCTCTCTCTCTCTCTCTCTCTCTCTCTCTCTCTCTCTCTCTCTCTCTCTCTCTCTCTCTCTCTCTCTCTCTCTCTCTCTCTCTCTCTCCCCCCTATTTCTCTCTCTCTCTGTCTCTCTCTCTACGTCCTTTAGGAGATGCAGCTGTGCGTTGTGAGCAGTTGGATCTACTCTTGGAGTGGGGGACGGATTTCCGCAAGGCAACGTCCCGCCCCTCAGAGGAGAAGGGTCTGGAAGACCAGGTGGCCTTTGATGTTGTCCTCGGCGACCTCAATTTCGACAATTGCTCTTCAGGTAGCTAGTTCTTTGACTGTGTGAAAAGCTTCTATTCTCTGACATCCTGCAGAAATTGTATGTTTGGGTGTTGTACCTATCATTCCATGTATCTGGACTAATGACTGGGGGATCTGGACAGACAAGCCCCTCTTTGTTTCTCATCTTATCCCTCCATTTCAGAGGATAAACTGGAGCAGCAGCATTCCCTCTTCACGCAGTACAAGGACCCGTGTCGCCTGGGGCCAGGGGAGGACAAGCCATGGGCTCTGGGTGAGTGGACAGGAGTTTTGGCTGGTACTGGTGGGAGTGGGTGTGCTTGTGTCAGGGAACTAGGCTTTGTCTCTTTGGCAGCAAATCTGGGAACACATTGTGCAGATCAAAATAAGTACAATAGATTATGAGACATCAGCAATGCTGGCATAAACCTGGAGAATGATGGCCTGGAACTGAATCTAAAGGAGAAGGAACATTAGCAAATCAAATCAAATTGCATTTGTCACATACACATATTTAGCAGATGTTTTGCGGGTGTAGCGAAATAGGACACACAGTGATGTTTGGAAAGTGATATGTGCTGTGATGGCAGGGAGATAGTAGGATGGATGTTTGCGTATATTCAACCAAGTCAAGTTTATTGTGCACTAGAGTCAATGTGTAGATACTGTATATGGGAGTTATGTTAATCACTGTGAGTCACCATGGTCTCCTTCCCATCTACTGCTCATTTAAATGTTGTCTCGCCCTCCTCCTTGTGGGAGACATCATTAGCCTAAGCCTAGGTCCTCAGAGGTCCTCATTACTGTTACTACACATGTGTTTGCTGATCACAATTCTCTAAATTAACATTTTCGAGGTCCGGTGAGAGATCTGTTATGTCACAGAGGAGGCAGATACTGGAGTGTTCTTTTTTTTTGCCCAACTACAGTTCATCCATTTGTGTTATTGTTGAGTTTTCGAGAAATTATAGAGAAGACAGGCTTCAGAACTACAGGTTTCTATGAGCTGCCATCCATTGTCAGATTACGAAATTGGTCAGGTGAACTCAAATTCCTCCCTGTCAGCTGTTCTCTAACCCAGGTGTGTGTGTGTGTGTGTGTGTGTGTGTGTGTGTGTGTGTGTGTGTGTGTGTGTGTGTGTGTGTGTGTGTGTGTGTGTGTGTGTGTGTGTGTGTGTGTGTGTGTGTGTGTGTGTGTGTGTGTGTGTGTGTGTGTGTGTGTGTGTGTGTGTGTGTGTGTGTGTGTGTGTGTGTGTGTGTGTGTGTGTGTGTGTGTGTGTGTGTGTTAACAGGAACACTACTGGACACCAGTGGGCTTTATGACGAGGAGGTCAGTTCACCAGAGAGTTTACAAAAGTAAGTAAAACAACCGGTATCAACTCACACAAAGACATAATAATAATAATAACATGTAGTACATAGAATACATAGCACCCAGCTCGCACCTTTGGTTCCTTGGAAATTGTGGGAACA
The DNA here is from genome assembly GCF_021184085.1 of Oncorhynchus gorbuscha. Taxonomy (NCBI): domain Eukaryota; kingdom Metazoa; phylum Chordata; class Actinopteri; order Salmoniformes; family Salmonidae; genus Oncorhynchus; species Oncorhynchus gorbuscha. The sequence goes on along the minus strand of NC_060173.1, from coordinate 42,220,099 downwards.
TGTGTTTTTGGTTTCCTGACTGGTAAAAAAAAAAGTTTTTAAAACGTTCTGAGAACATTCTCAAAATGTTGTCAAAGTTTCGTTATGGTTATATACTACCCATCAAAAGTTTTAGAACACCTACTCATTCAAGGGTTTTTCTTTATTTGACTTTTTTCTACATTGTAGAATATTAGTGAAGACATCAAAACTATGAAATAACACATATGGAATCATGTAGTAACCAAACAAGTGTCGTAACCAAATAGCCACCCTTTGCCTTGATGACAGCTTTGCACACTCTTGGCATTCTGTCGGCTTCACCGAGAATGCAGTCTTGAAGGAGTTCCCACACATGCTGAGTACTTGTTGGCTGCTTTCAAATCAAATCAAATCAAATCAAATCAAATCAAATCAAATGTATTTATATAGCCCTTCGTACATCAGCTGATATCTCAAAGTGCTGTACAGAAACCCAGCCTAAAACCCCAAACAGCAAGCAATGCAGGTGTAGAAGCACCTTTCATTCTATGGTCCAACTCGTTCCAAACCATCTCAATTTGGTTGAGTTCGAGGGATTCGAGGGATTGTGGAGGCCAGGTTATCTGATGCAGCTCTACGTCACACTCCTTCTTGGTCATATAGCTCTTACACAGCCTGAAGGTGTGTTAGGTCATTGTCATGTTGAAAAACAAAAGATACTGTAGTCCCACTAAGCCCAAACCAGATGGGATGGCGTATAGCTGCAGAATGCTATGGTAGCCATGCTGGTTAAGTGTGCCTTGAATTCTAAAAAAAATCACTGACATTGTCACAAGCAAAGCATCCCCACCTCACCACACCTCCCCCTCCATGCTTTATGGTGGGAAATACACATGCGGAGATCATCAGTTCACCTACACCACGTCTCACAAAGACAAGGCGGTTGGAACCAAAAATCTCCAATTTGGACTCCAGACCAAACAACCAATTTCCACCGGTCTAATGTCCATTGCTCATGTTTCTTGGCCCAAGCAAGTCTCTTCTTATTATTGGTGTCCTTTAGTAGTGGTTTCTTTGCAACAATTTGACCATCAAGGCCTGATTCACATAGCCTCCCCTGAACAGTTGATGTTGAGATGTGTGTGTGTTACTTGAACTCTGTGAAGCATTTATTTGGGCTGCAATTTTAAGGTGTTTTTACGTAAGTGGTTGATTGTTTCCATTGACAGAGTGATGGAGAATGAGGAGGGGAGGAAGGAATACCTGGTGTTCCCCACCAATAAAAACCACTGTCCTAATCAGAAGGGCAGAAAGATCCCCCTGAAAGGCAACGGGAGGAGGATCGACTACATCCTTTACAGTGAGGCAGTGCAGCAGGACTGGAAAATGGTACGTTCATTGACCAAATACCCTCAAGATCCCAAGGAGGTCGAGATGTAGAAACACACAAAAGAAGGAGACTGAGCATAACAGAACCACAGCTGATCAAGACCAGATCAAATCAATTGGGAAAGAAGGGTTAGGACAGTGTTTTCATCACATTTTGTTTATGGGTCAAAGAGGATTAGAAAACCAAATTACTTTATTTGCATAGATTGCAAATCTGTGCTCAACAACATCTCGCTTTTCTCATTATGAATCATGGCACTGAACTGCCACCTTGTGATTAAATGTAGCTATGGCAAGAATTCTGAGTGACATACATTTTCAGATAAACCAAATTTTGAAGGACATTATGCACAATGGCTCAGAGGATTATGATTTAAAATATGCTGCGTTGTAATCTAGTATTATGATAACGTGATATAATTAATCTGTAATCCCATAATGTTGTATTATGAAATTATAATGATGTCATGTACCTACTCTCTGTTGCCACCTGCAGGACATTGAAGAGTTTAGCTTCATCACCCAGCTGGCCGGCCTCACTGACCACCTGTCTGTGGCCATGCGTCTGGCTGTGTCCACAGGAGAGGAGGAGCCTTAGGCCTACACCCTTTATACTGCCACGGAGGAAGAACGGGGACCGAAGAGGCAGAGGGAAGGCAATGAACTCAGGCCTGAGAAAGACAGAGCTTGAAAAAGGAGAAGAAACGGGTGGACATAACGAAGAAATAAAGGAGTAGATGCAGAGGAGTCATGTGATCCAGAGAGAACCCAGTGGAGAGAGATAAAAGAGTGGTTGTTGTGTGTGCCAGAGGTCTGGACCAGGCCCAATGCGGACCTGAGGGACTGAGCCAAAGACTCACACAAACACACACAGTCTGAGGTTGACTCACACACCTACAGGTCTCCACCGTACCATGTATCACCCCTGGTCCTCGGGGTCTATCAGCTCCCTGATGATGGAGTCCCAATGATTGACTTACTATGACTCATTTCCTGTATTTAGATACTTTTATGTTTTTAGGCCTCATTTATGTCTGACCTTTTTCTGTTTTAACTTTTTGGGCTCGGAAGCGTCTAAACTTTGTTCTTTATTTGATTTAAAACGGTGACATGAGACTTCTCTTGACTCATGGAATTTAGAGTGTAGCCTGGCTTACTGTGTCTCCGTGTTGGTGTGTTTGTTCCTCTCTTACCTTTACCCCAATTCATGGAACCTCGGCATAATGTATTTTTTTCTAACTCTTTCTAATGGTTTCTATGGTCAACGTACCATCTTTGTGGGGAGCTGAAACACCCACATTTAATACTTTAAATTTATAATGAAGTATTGTATGAAAAATAACATCTGAAAGGGATCTTTTCGGGGCCAATCTGACTGGCATCTCATGTTTCAGTGGTTGTTTGGTTGTTATGGAGAGCTGAGCAGTGTGGAACACGTGATATGATTAGATAAGAGGAACTTAGTTAGGAGGGCCTGGGTGGGGGAGGGGGGGGGTCTGCATGGGGAGGATAGTGAGGATATCAGATGCAATCCCTCAATAAGAATTTTAATCACAGACTGTTTGGGTTGAAAGCCTGGTCTCCAGGGCGATAAGCATGTTCCCCTGACAATGCAATCTCAAATGCTGCCAATGCAATGAGTCTGCATGAAATGCCACCCTGCCAAAACCCACAAACACACACACCTGCACACTCATTACATACACAGACACCATTGGCACTGATGCCTGCCTCATTTGTGACAACACCTTTTTATTCTCTCACCTGTTCTTATTGACACTGTTGCTATTGCTGGCTGTATCACAGGATGATAAGGGATGTGCGTATGTGTGCAGAGCTGGCTTTGGGATATGTGACGACCCCATGTCCCACTTTAGCATGGTGCAGTATTTATAGATCTTATTCCTGGTTGTGGCCACAGCAGAGGTGAACGTTTACACACCTGCTTACTTGTTTCAGGTCATGGAGGGATCCTGGTCGGTCAGAATAGCTCTGTACTTGAATATGTATGTACTGTATGTATGTATGTATGTATGTATGTACTGTATGTATGCCCACCTGGCGTTTCTACTCATCTACTATCACCTGGCTGCTTTTATACGCTCTAAAGCCTCTTTACTATTATTAGTAGTAGTAGTATTAGTAGTAGTAATATTGGTAGGGTTTATATTTGTGCTTTTTTAATACAGTACATGGCCCATCTTGCATTGATCTGTTCCATATTTAGGATGCTGCAGTTCCCTGGTTTAGTTCACAAACTCTTGGAAATAACATCTCCCTTGTGCTGGTCTGACTCTCCAGTCCCTCAGCCTCTCCGCGGTTGGGTCTGTTTTTGAGTCAGGGACTGGGGAGGGGGGGGGGTCAAGGGGCAGGCAGGGGGACTGCTGTAGCTGCTTGCAAAGTGTTATGATGATGCTCCATGGCTTCTAGTCTCTCCACAGATAATGCATCACATTGCTATTCTTTTGATTTTGTTCTCTATAATAACTGATGGTTTTGTAAAATCATTTTGTGGGGAATGCTGCTTTGGGGTAGCCTCGTTATCTGAGTGATGTGGCAGGGAATTGGCTCTCTCTTTTTTAAGCTTATTCAACAGCTTATTTTCTTCTGCTTTAAAAAAATATATATTTTCCCTCTTTGAATCACTGGCTCTCTGTGTCTTTAATTTGAGTGTGGAGTATATGTCTGAAGGAGTCTCATTCACCAACAGTCATTCTTTGCCAAGCCTCCAGTGGAAAACACCACAGAAGCCTTCTGTCTCACTGGGACTTAGGGACTGTGTGTGTGTGCATGGGTGACCCAAACTGACCCATAAGTGTGTGTTGTGTTGGTCTTTGTATAGCAAGCGGTGGAAAATAAATGTTGCTTTACCTTTGCTGAGCATCAGATACCCAGAGGAAGAGTGGTGGGTCACACAAAGACCAGCCAGAGGTGCGCGCGTACCTGTGTGTGAATTTGTTTTCACTACCTCAAGTTGTGTAAGTCATGCCCATGAACATACCACAGCTCACAGCCATTTTCTGAGCTTCACTGTCTATGAAAGCTTAGAGTTACACAGGGTAATTGTGCTTAGTGTCACATTGTATAGGACATAGAAAGGAAATGAACAACTTGTGCATAGAAAGAGAGAAAAGTGACAAGGAAGTAAAACCTTGTGTGTACTTTCCTTGTATGACGTGGACTTCTGCTTTTTAATATCAGGGGAGAGGGGAGTTCTATGTTACACTTGACAAACAACAAAGCACTCTTCGCTGTGACAGCATGCCCTTGAATTAGCTTTTTTGAAAACCCCAAGGAGGGGAGTCCCTGTGAACATAAACCAAAAACAAACAGAGACACAAGACCAAATGTGAGATAAACATTTGGCCATCTTTTGCCAACCAGAAGGGTCCATAATAATTGCATTCTTCCAAACCAATAACACATGCCATAATTTGTATCTAATTTCGAGGTTATTATTGTTTATTTGAGGTTGATGATATGCCCTATATGCTAATGAGTTCTGCAGATTGTGTGTCCAGTCAACCAAACACATTTGTTGCTAATAAAAAGCAACTCTCAATTTATAATGACAACATTCAGGCATAAATACAGTGAATCTGTGCCAACGGCAATTCTATACGAAAGCCTTCTACATGCATGACTAGAAACACATGCAAAAACACTAATAGGAGGACTTTTAATAAAGAGGGGAAATCACCTGCCTGTGTAAAACTTTTTGAAAGGGGGTGCAGGTTTTGTTTTTGCCTGATATTTCTGCTTATAATTTCCAACATTTTGGTAGGCTGTTTGTTAGTTGATTTATCTATAATTAAATTAATGTAGCTTCTCTTCTGTCATTAAATGTTGCCCTAGAAAACTAAATAAATCCTCGCTCAACAGAATCATGTCATAGATCAATATATGTCACGGTCGTCATATGGAGGAGACAAAGGCACAGAGTGGTAAGCGTACATACTCTTCTAATCAAAGAACTAACACTGAAAAACACTATACAAACCGTGAAGCTATATGACTAGTGCAACCAGGTAACTAAACACAGAATAACAACCCACAAAATACCCAATGACTATGGCTACCTAAATATGGTCCCCAATCAGAGACAACGATAAACAGCTGTCTCTGATTGAGAACCAATCTCGGTAACCATAGACATATAAACACCTAGACTAGAAAAACAAAAACCCCTAGACAATACAAAAACTAAATAAACCGCCCTTGTCACACCCTGACCATACCAAAACATTAAAGAAAACAAATATAACTAAGGTCAGGGCGTGACAATATAATTAATGCTTCAATCTGGTTGACATCAGTAAAGTTGTCTCTGTCATCTTTCAAGGAGAAAAAAATGTTTAGGGACTTAGGAGGAAATACAATAATGCAATAAAAAAAACAGGAAAGATTTTCTGTGCAAAATGTCCAAATGACATCAGTTTGAACGGTTGTAAGGAAAAAGAAAGCTGTAAAAACGATCCAAGCTGTTTCTGATCAGATTTCAGTTCAGCTTCGTGGTATATTTTATGTAGTTGAAATACAATCAGCTTTTACCATGCTTTTATTAGGAAGACAGCACCTCTACAGATGGTATCTAACTGTGCATTGTATTCTCTCAAGCTGCAGAAAGAAATCATATTTCTCCACTCCTGTTCCCATAAAAATGTTGCCTACATTTGGTGTATAATTTTCCTGCAAGAAAGGCTACATTCTGCAGGAGTTGTTATTAAGGCTATGTGAGAGGTTATAGACCTACAGTCAGTGTCCAGATTTCAGTTTCCATTTCACCCATCTAAACAGTATAGTAGGCTACAGTACCTGTAACAGTCAAATTGTATAACGCCTCACAATCATCACACATAACAGCCACCAGCACTGCTATCATCCTCTTTTACAACTTAAATATTTCCCAAACATTGCTTTTCTGGCCCTCACTTCTCTTTATTTTCAACTCTCCTTTCACAGCTTTTGTCTTATTGAATTCACCTTCGACAACGTATTTTTTGCCTCCGTGGATTGACATTCAATTTTCTGCCCGTTCCCCGAATAATTATTTGGCGATTGGCTGTGTAGGCTATTTGGCACGTGTACAGTTAAGCCCTAAAGTTTAGGTTGATGCACTTATACCAGATAGCCTAAATATAACCTGGCACAGAATATGTATTCATTTATTTGAGCATTACAGTACATGAGATCTGACAAAAAAGAACGTTCTTAATTGTTCTTCCTCAGCTCTTAAGATTCCTTGGACAACTCTTGCCTGATAAAGAACCTTTGAGTTAAGTGTGGGTTTCTTGACATAGCATCTACGGTTCTTCAGAATTCTAAAAGGTTATTGAAATGTATGGTAACCTGCAGAAGTATCCCTTTCATACCACACAGCATATTGGTCAGATTTAACCTCTAAAAGTCTAAGCCTTTGGTGGCTAAAAGTCTAAGCCTTTAGCTATTTGACTTCTAGTTTTAGGACTTATATAAAAAAAATGTTTTTGCCATTGTGTTCGTGAAGTCTCATCTTTCCATAGAGTGGTCACATGACTTCGTAGAGCTCGGGCAGATTCCACTACAAATGCGGAAGGCCAACATAGGTGGATGTGGTAGATTGAGACCAGCCCATGCAAAAAACATATCTCTAGTTTAAACTGACAGATTTTGATAGGGATTTTGATGGCACACAGGTGCGTCAACAGTAACTAGAGTTGTTTTTCAGTGTAGCATTTCTAGTGTTGATTCAATAATGAATAAAGAGAAACAATACCTTAAAAAGTCCATAAATGTATATACTTCTTGTGCAATTTATATAGGCTACTTTGAGGTTTTTCTTTCAATTTCTAACTCTAAGAATAGTTTTGCTGATCAACAGATCAACAGGCTATAGAAATAAAAGTCCCACAAATGATGTACTTCTCGTGTAAAAACCAATGGCGAAAAAGGGAAGTGAAATACAGGCATGTCAGAACGGGAGACGGCAACACTCTGATGCATGGGATGAAACCCACCCACATGTACACATACTAAATGTCAATCAGATGTAAAAAAATAAATAAAAAAAATAAAAAGGTGACTGAGACTATCACTTTCTGGATATTCCCCTAACACTCTCACCAGACTATAAATATTGGTCCTCTGTTCTCTCCACCACACAGCAGACAAGAAAGCTTGAGACCAGTATTCACAGCAGACTTCTCCTCATCTAATCTCCACCCCACCTGAGCCAGCATGTTCACCCCTCGTCTTGCTATGCTGTCTGTGCTTGTTCTTGTACTGAGTGCCATCACATTTAGCGAAGGTAAGTGACAATTGGAATGTTTGTACGTTTGATTGTGGAAGTGTTTAACTATATTTGTGGGGGCCAGATGTGTGTGTGTGTGTGTGTGTGTGTGTGTGTGTGTGTGTGTGTGTGTGTGTGTGTGTGTGTGTGTGTGTGTGTGTGTGTGTGTGTGTGTGTGTGTGTGTGTGTGTGTGTGTGTGTGTGTGTGTGTGTGTGTGTGTGTGTGTGTGTGTGTGTGTGTGTGTGACCCAAACTGACCCATAAGTGTGCGTTGTGTAGGTCTTCGAATGTCAAGCGGGCCGGAGAAGTGCTGCTTTACCTTTGCTGAGCGTCAGATACCCAGAGGAAGAGTGGTGGGTTACACAAAGACCAGCCAGCAGTGCTCTAACCCGGCAGTTATGTGAGTAAACCCTATTGTACTTATACTATTGATGTGTGTGTAAGTGGATATGTGTGTGGCGATGAGAGTTAGGCTTATTGCAATTTGATTCAAACACTCAAGATGCCGTACCGTATGTAGGAATTCAAATGAATGAAATGTCAAAGAAACGGTGATATGTTGTAAAAGTAGTGTGAAACAGGTGTCAGACAAGACATAGTCATTGATTCAATCATGCTGTGACTGGGACAGTTACAGGGGGTTAGGGTTACCCATTAGTGGCCGAATCCTCAAAGCAATCTGTGTTAGAGATCAATCCACAAGGAGAGACACAACAACCTCTCATCATCCAGGGGTCAAATTCAATGTTTAGACTTTTTTGTGAGTTTACCCCTGTTGTAAAATTCAAAATGTGCTATATTCCTCCGTCATGTGATTGATTTTCACTACTTCACTTTCACATTGGGCATTTTCGTCTCAAATAAGATCATTTGATTTGATTTATTTAACTATGCAAGTCAGTTAAGAACAAATTCTTATTTACAATGACAGCCAAACCTGGATGACACTGGGCCAACTGTGCCCAGCGTGGAATTGAACCATGGTCTGTAGTGACACCTCAAGCACTGAGCTGTAGTGCCTTAGACCGCTACGCCACAAGTCACATCATAATCTAAAAAAGAATGGCGTCAGTATCAATGGTATCTTGTATGTGCATTTCCCTATGGGGTTCATACTGTTATGCTGTGCTGATAACAGTGCATTTCTATGTTCAGGTTTAAGACCCAGAAGGGGAGACAGGTGTGTGCCAGGCCCTCAGACAGATGGGTGAAGGACTACATCAACATCCTGGACAGCAAGAACTTTGGGAAGCAGACGCCACTCCTGTAACCATGGTGATGTGACCCTCATCTATGTCAACGTCAAAGCAAATCCTTCAAAACCTATTGTATTACTCGGTTACACAAGAAGGACATGGCCAGAACTCTGCCTCAGAGAGAGCAGTCAAGGTCCTGAGCCAAAACACCACCTGGGTCTATCTGGGCAAATAGATAAGCTAAATGATCTCCATATAACTGTGATGCTGTGTATACCTCTCTCTTTACCATTTGATGCCTGTGATCGATAGTCAATATTTATTTTTTGAATCCGTAAAACACATATTTGTGCTGAATGAGTTGTGCATAGGATGATTAGATTAAATTAGAATGTAGTTCCATAGAATGTCCCATGGAACAACATTCTATAGGCCCATTCTGTTTGATTGCCTTCAATGAATTCAAATGCATGTGGATAAATGCATTTTAATGTTTTAATGCATCTCTCTATGTTTTAATGCTTACCTGATGAAACAGGACTGTAAAAATATATATCTAAACCACATTCAGTTGTAGGCTACTTAATTGTGTCTGTGTCTAAACCTCTCAGCATGAAACATGTTATATGCCATTTAGCAAACACTTTTATCCAAAGCAACAGTCATGCATGCGTACATTTTACATATGGGTGGGCCCAGGAATCAAAACCACTACCCTGGAGTTACAATTGTCATGCTCTACCAACTGAGCTACAAAGAACCACAAAGTGGCCAGCTAATTCTGGTGCTCATCTGCTATCTGCAACTGACCTCTAGTGGTGGATTTCTAACATTTGTGTGTGTGTGTGTGTGTGTGTGTGTGTGTGTGTGTGTGTGTGTGTGTGTGTGTGTGTGTGTGTGTGTGTGTGTGTGTGTGTGTGTGTGTGTGTGTGTGTGTGTGTGTGTGTGTGTGTGTGTGTGTGTGACCCAAACTGACCCATAAGTGTGTGTTGTGTAGGTCTTCGAATGTCAAATGGCCGGAGAAGTGCTGCTTTACCTTTGCTGAGCGTCAGATACCCAGAGGAAGAGTGTGTGTGTGTGTGTGTGTGTGTGTGTGTGTGTGTGTGTGTGTGTGTGTGTGTGTGTGTGTGTGTGTGTGTGTGTGTGTGTGTGTGTGTGTGTGTGTGTGTGTGTGTGTGTGTGTGTGTGTGTGTGTGTGTGTGTGTGTGTGTGTGTGTGTGTGTGTGTGTCACGTTCCAAAAAAATGTGCGTTGGCCAAAAAAAAACGATTTTACACTTTTTACACTCAACAAACGTGCATTCTAACAGAACATAACTAATAGGCCTAATTCAGCTACTTCAACTGCACAGCCACAAGAGAGCGCAACTAGACCGTATACGGCGGATGTCAAAAGATAATGTGGGATGAATTAATTTACGTTTTTGTTTCTTGATCATCCTGTTGAGAATCCTAAGAAGAAGCACACATGTATGCGATACTTGACCTGTGAAATATACAAATCAAACTGCGCATTTTTGGTATTTACGTCCAAGACATTCGTAAAAGATTCGAGGTAAAAGGCTCGGCTGGCCACAATGCAGACAGTTCACCTTTAGAACCAATAGAATTCGGTAGGCTGTCGGATCTTGTCTGACATCACAATTTTAGATGTCTTTAGCCAATAGGCATGCAGTTCCAAAGGAGGACACAATCGCCTTTTGAGATTTGTAGCTTGGGAAAAAAATCCCTTCTGCTGTTCATGATGCTTCACTAGTGGTATGTCGATACCACCTACCCAATTTCATTATTTTGGGCCCGTTTAGAGGCATTAGGGTTCTGTTGCTACATTTAAAAAACACGTTAAATTGCCTGAATAGGACGTGTCTTTTGAGAGCAGCGTCTCTAACGCTTTTGTTTCGTAGTTTTCTTATTTTTTGTATGCCTGATTTCTTCGGCTCCTGGGTGGGTGGTGTCACACTAGTACTACAATGATCGAACGACCAGAATCTACAGTTGCCAGCATTGCAGTAAGTGTTATTCTGATCACATTAAATCAATGTTGATATTCTGTCTCGCGTGAACTGGATTTAAACATTTCCATGAATGAATTGAAACCAATGACTTTATGCAACCGACGTTGTCTCCAACGTTAGAACTCCATTATGGTCCATGGCAATACTATAAGAGGAATGTGACCGAAAATGCTGATTTCATGTAGACAATTCCTATTCCATATAGCTCTCGGCCAGAGTACGGGTTTATTCGATTCCATTCCTGCTTATAATTGACAAGAAGAGAAGGGTTCCGCGCCTGGTCGTGGAGAGGAATGGACATGTATACTTATGCGCGTTTAAGAATCCACACGGGAATTTGTAAGATGATGTTTCCATTCATTTTTTTGTTTCCATACCTAGGCTATTTTTTTTTATTTGCGTCCGTGATGAAGCCTATTATGTAGTCTTTGATGATGATGTCATTATAGGCCTAGGCTATAAAAAGTGGTCTTAGTCTAATATTGAACATGTTCAGTTCATTATTGTATTAGAATGCAGAAAAACGTGATCATTTGACACATTTGCATTGGCTAACAGAGAATCTGAATGCAGTTGCTGTCATCCAGCTAACCCTGGTGTGCTTTTCATTCTGCACCACACACATCTTTATTCACAGTCCTCGGATCTCTCTCTCTCTCTCTGTCTCATACTCATGTATTTATACTTATACCTATGTCAGTCCCTCTTCAAAAGGTCCCCAATAATTCTAGTTTCTACCGTCTGTTAGTGTTATCTCCAGGTGATGAGAGAGCTGAGATTACATCACAGCAAAGTTATATAACCCAGCATGGGTAGGGAGGGAGTATGGAAATTGCTTTGGGGCCATTTAAAATCACTATGTGCCTGTACACAGTGAACTGTAAACAACAGCAAGATATAAATATTGGATTGACGGTCATGAACCCTTTATGTATGTGACCTTTTGCTTGGACCTGTTATTTTCCACCAATAATGTACATGTGTAAATTGAAAAACTCTTGATTGCCACTAGGGTTGCAAAGGGTCAGAAACTTTCCGGTAAATTTCAGACATTTTTCCAGAAATTTTCCATGAGAAGTTAAGCCTGGGAATTTTGCTTAAATTCATTTTTAAAAGTTAGCTTACAACAGTGAACCTTTTTTTGTGGTATACACATAAGTTCTAAGTTCATTCTAGGTATTGTAGCATATTTTGGTTAAACTATCCCCAATTCAATGGAATTGCAATCCTCTACATGCACAGTGCACTCTCCCATCACATGTACAGCTGATTCTCAAGATCTTGCACACTAATGAGATGCTATTGAGCCCACACTACTACACTGTCTGGGCCAATGACTACAAGCTTTCTGGTAAGTTTTAATTACAATACTGGGTGGGGTAAATATATTTTATATTTACATACATTATGTTTTGTTAACTAGTAACTAGTGTTTAAATAATTTCTAACTTGTTAACAATTTCTGCTAGTTAGTTTTTGCTACCATGTGGGTTTTAGCTTGCTTGAGCCTGCTAACTGAGGAGTGTTAATTCACCTGTTTCCATACATGTTTCATTTTAAAACATTTATCTAACAAAGGAGTTGATTAATATAACTGCTTAACTATTTATCTGTACATGGAATTGTTTTTGATTTTTTTCCTTTTTTTACAGGAAAATGCCACGGGCACTATCTGATGTGTGAAGACATTTTACTACAGCTAATGTAGAAGGAAAAGCTGTGGACATTTGCAAATACTGTGCCAAATCATATGTGAAGAATGCAACAAAGATGCAGAATCATCTGACCAAGTGCATAAAGTCTCCTCAGCCCTCACAACAAACAACTCTAACAAAAGTCCCTCTACTTCTATTCGAGGTGAAAAGGATGAATCATACACCTTATCGATAGCAACAGCTCATGATCTTCCTGGAATAAAATGTTTTTTTTTGACTCAATGGAGGAACTTAGTCAGAGAAATGCTGATGAATACTTGCTCGAGCTGTGTATGTGACTGGTTCACCTCTGATGCACACAGGCAATGTGTATTGGAAGAGATTTTTGAATGTTCTTCGCCTAGCCACCCCTCCAACCAGACATGCTTTATATACTCATTTATCTACTCATTTGCTTATCTACTCAACCAGTATTCTACAAGAGCACAGACACAAGGGACAACAGACACACTGGTCTACATTGCAGATGAGCTGAAGGCAGTTATCAATGACCTTGGACCACAGAAGGTATTTGCACTGGTGACAGACAATACTGCAAACATGAAGGCTACTTGGTCTAAAGTGGAGGTGCCCTACCCTCACATCACACCCATTGGCTGTGCTGCTCATGCATTGAATCTGCTCCTCACAGACATCATGACACTGAAAACAATGGATACACTCTACAAGAGAGCTAAGGAAATGGTTATCAAGTTATAGCAACAATCAACCTCACCAAGCAAAGTGAGAAGAATAAGAGCACCACATTGAAGCTGCCCATCAACACCCATTGGGGTGGTGTTGTCATCATTTTTTGACAGTCTCCTGTAGGGGAACGAGTCTCTCCAAGAAATGGCCATATCACAGTCTGCCGATATAGACAGCCCTACCAAGAGGATCCTCCTGGGTGATGTATTTGGGAGAGAGGGTAAGCAGCCTGAAACCCCTGAAACCTATAGCAGTAGCCATTGCACGGATTGAGGGAGTCCATGCCATCCTGTCTGATGTTCAGACTGCTTGCTGATGTAAGAGAATAAATCTGTACTGTCCTGCCCACTTCACTGTTGATCAAAGCAGAGGAAACTGCAGTTCTGAAATACATCAAAAAGCGTGAAGACTTCTGCATGAAGCCCATGCAAATGTCGCAGCACTACATGTCGACCCCAAGTATGCTGGCAAGAGCATCCTGTCTGGTGTAGAGATCAACAAGGCCTATGGTGTAATCACTACCGTGTCTCGTCACGTTGGCCTGGAGGAGGGCAAGGTATACTTCCAAGCAAGGGCTTTGGGATGGAGATGTACCGGTAATATGGAAGTCGTTCCAACATATCTCATCAGCCACCTGATGGAAGGGAATTTGAGGATCTGAGGCTCTTTCCCCTGTTGCCTCCATCCTCCAAATCCCACCAACATCAGCCTCCTCTGAGCGCAACTGGTCCTTGTTTGGGAACACACACTCCAAAGCACGAAACAAGCTGACCAATACAAGGGTCGAAAATTGTATGGCCATCCGGGCAAATTTGAGGCTTTTTGAGCCTGACGACGAGCCATCCTCAATAAGGTTGGAAAGTGACAGTGAAGATGAGGCCTCAGTCTGATGTTCAAGACATGAACGCCTGAGAGGAAGACAACCAACGCTTTAGTTTCTAGACTATAACTTTACAGATGAATGTTGAAAACGTTTTTGGGATATGCGATGGGTCATTCAATATTCCCTTTTGTTGTTCAATGAAATTTCCCATATGAAGAATCGACTCATTTAATTAAAGTTCAATTTGCAACAATTACAGTTGAAGTCGGAAGTTTACATAAACCTTAGCCAAATACAGTGCCTTGCGAAAGTATTCGGCCCCCTTGAACTTTGCGACCTTTTGCCACATTTCAGGCTTCAAACATAAAGATATAAAACTGTATTTTTTTGTGAAGAATCAACAACAAGTGGGACACAATCATGAAGTGGAACAACATTTATTGAATATTTCAAACTTTTTTAACAAATCAAAATCATGTGCAGTTGCAAACCGTAGTCTGGCTTTTTTATGGCGGTTTTGGAGCTGTGGCTTCTTCCTTGCTGAGCGGCCTTTCAGGTTATTTCGATATATGACTCGTTTTACTGTGGACATAGATACCTTTGTACCTGTTTCCTCCAGCATCTTCACAAGGTCCTTTGCTGTTGTTCTGGGATCGATTTGTACTTTTGGCACCAAAGTACTATTATCTCTAGGAGACAGAACGCATCTCCTTCCTGAGCGCAATGAAGGCTGCATGGTCCCATGGTGTTTATACTTACGTACTATTGTTTGTACAGATGAACGTGGTACCTTCAGGCATTTGGAAATTGGTCCCAAGGATGAACCAGACTTGTGGAGGTCTACAAATTATTTTTGAGGTCCCGGCTGATTTCTTTTGATTTTCCCATCATGTCAAGCAAAGAGGCACTGAGTTTGGAGGTAGGCCTTGAAGTACATCCACAGGTACGCCTACAATTGACTCAAATGATGTCAATTAGCCTATCAGAAGCTTCTAAAGCCATGACATAATTTTCTGTATAAAGGCACAGTCAACTTAGTGTATGTAAACTTATGACCCACTGGAATTGTGATACAGTGAAATAATCTGTCTGTTAACAATTGTTGAAAAAATGACTTGTGTCATGCACAAAGTAGATGTCCTAACCGACTTGTCAAAACTATAGTTTGTTAACAATACATTTGTGGAGTGGTTGAAAAATGAGTTTTAATGACTCCAACCTAAGTGTATGTAAACTTCTGACTTAAACTGTATAGTGTATCTTGTCCTTTGGGTTCACATTGAACCTTTACCCTGCTACTAGTTCAAATTGTATTTGTCACATACACATGGTTAGCAGATGTTAATGCGTGTGTAGCGAAATGTTTGTGCTTCTAGTTCCAACAATGCAGTAATAGCCAACGAGTAATCTAACAATTCCACAACTACTACCTTATACACACAAGTGTAAAAGGATAAAGAATATGTGCATAAAGATATATGAATGAGTGATGGTACAGAACGGCATAGGCAAGATGCAGTAGATGGTATAGAGTACAGCACACACATATGAGATGAGTAATGTAGGGTATGTAAACATAAAGTGTCAGTTTAAAGTGGCTAGTGATACATGTATTACATAAAGATGGCAAGATGCAGTAGATGATATAGAGTACAGTATATACATATATATATATGAGATGAGTATAGGGTATGTAATCATTATTATTATTGCCACACAATGCCACTTAATATAATGATTACATACCCTACATTACATACCCAACATAGCATTGAGTGGCAAGTGATGCATTTTTTCCATCAATTTCCATTATTAAAGTGGCTTGAGTTGAGTCCATATTTTGGCAGCAGCCACTCAATGTGGTGGCTGTTTAATAGTCTGATGGCCTTGAGAGAGAAGCTGTTTTTCAGTCTCTTAGTCCCTGCTTTGATGCACCTGTACTGACCTCGCCTTCTGAATGATAGCCGGGTGAACAGGCAGTGGCTCGGGTGGTTGTTGTCCTTGATGATCTTTATGACCTTCCTGTGACATCGGTTGGTGTAAGTGTCCTGGAGGGCGGGTAGTTTGCCCCCCATGATGCGTTGTGCAGACCTCACTACCCTCTGGAGAGCCTTACGGTTGTGGGCGAGCAGTTGCCATACCAGGAGGTGATACAGCCCGACAGGATGCTCTCGATTGTGCATCTGCAGAAGTTTGAGTGCTTTTGGTGACAAGCCAAATTTCTTCAGCCTCCTGAGGTTGAAGAGGCACTGCTGCGCCTTCTTCACAACGCTGTCTGTGTGGGTGGACTAATTCAGTTTGTCCGTGATGTGTACGCCGAGGAACTTAAAACTTACTACCCTCTCCTCTACTGTCCCGTCGATGTGGATAGGGGGGTGCTCCCTCTGCCGTTTCCTGAAGTCCACAATCATCTCCTTTGTTTTGTTGACGTTGAGTGTGATGTTATTTTCCTGACACCACACTCCAAGGCCCTCACCTCCTCCCTGTAGGCCATCTCGTCGTTGTTGGTAATCAAGCCTACCACTGTAGTGTCATCCGCAAACTTGATGATTGAGTTGGAGGCGTGCATGGCCACGCAGTCGTGGGTGAACAGGGAGTACAGGAGAGGGCTAATGCGGTCGACATTTGATTGTGAGGAATCCTAAGTCAGGTGAACAGAAGGACTTGAGTTCCTGTATGTTGTTACGATCACACCATGTCTCATTAATCATAAGGCATACCCCCCCGCCCCTCTTCTTACCAGAAAGATGCTTGTTTCAGTTGGCGCGATGCGTGAAGAAACCGGCTGGCTGTACCGACTCCGTTAGTGTCTCTCGAGTGAGCCATGTTTCCGTGAAGCAAAGAACGTTCTCTGATGTCTCTCTGGAATGCTACCCTTGCTCGGATTTCATCCATCTTGTTGTCAAGAGACTGAACATTGGCGAGTAGTATGCTAGGGAGTGGTGCGCGATGTGCCCGTCTCCGGAGCCTGACCAGAAGACCGCTTCATTTGCCCCTTTTACGGCATAGTTGTTTTTGATCGCCGGCGGGGATTTGATCCACTACTGCATAGTTTCCTAGGAACGCGAAGCGAGGCGGCCATCTCTTTCGGTGCCAGATGTTACGTTTACTCAAGATGCAAGGAATTGTGCGATTGAATCATTTGCAATAATGTCTACTTATGATAAGGTAAACGGTTTGTTTCTGTCTCCATATGATATGGTAAATATAACCAATGCAAAAAACATCTACATTTAAATGGTATTAGTATTCTTTTGCATATATTCCTGTTAAATCCCATATATTCCCGTTAATTCCCACAAAGTTTTCGCTTCTGAATATTCCCCAAAATGTGTAACCCTAATTGCCACAATCGATACAGTTCGCATCATTTAGATGTAGGGTGCTGTGGGTGATTACACCACTGTCACATGCTGATGCACAGACCTGATGCCATGAATGTTCCAATTTGTCTTCCTGTGGACTGATGAACATCAAGGATTTTAGAGATACTTTTGTAACCCTTTCCAGCTTTATGCAAGTCAGCGATTCTTAATCTTAGGTCTTCTGATATCTCTTTTTGTTTGAGGTATGGTTCGCGTCAGGCAATGATTCTTGTGAATAGCAAACTCAAATTTGGCAAGTATTTTCTTGGGCAAGGCAGCTCTAACCAACATATCTCATCTCATTGATTGGTCTCCAGGTTAGCTGACTCCTGACTCCAATTAGCTTTCGGAGAAGTCAGTAGCCTAGGGGTTCACATACTTTTCCCAACCTGCACTGTGAATGTTTAAATGATCTATTCAATATAGACTAGAAAAATACAATAATTTGTGTGTTATTAGTCTAAGCACACGGTTTGTCTGTTGTGACTTAGATGAAGATCAGATCAAATTTGATGACTAATGTATGCAGAAATCCAGTTAATTCCAAAGGGTTCACATACTTTGTTTTGCCACTGTAGGTAGGCAGATATGGATCTGGGCTTTGCTATAGGGCCTGTTTGATGGTCAAAATAGCCTAGGTATTTCTGTCCCTGCTACTACGGATTATCTGGTTTTATAAGCCACTTCTCTTTGACAGGATGTGCCCTGATTTTCTCCATTGACCTGTTATCATTTTTTTTTTTTAGCACAGTGATTTTACTGTTACACTGAATCTGTTAAATTACGGAAGGGGATGGTGAGGAAGGTTTCCCATCTGCCCCTTGGTCTATTTCGGGGCACGGAGTCTTAGGACACATTTGTTATCACAGCCTCTAACAATAACACAACTGTTACATCTTCAATCAGGGTTAAGGCTTAAGGTTAAGGCCTCAAATCGACCAGCTTCTGATCGGTGTGGTGTTAATGAAGCTTGAGATGTGGAAAAGGATACACACAAAGATTGTCGTAGAGCTGTTTGGCTTAATACTCCACTAACTCCTTTTCTCAAATGGAAGCATTTAGGGCAATTGCCTGCACACCTCCGACATAACAAAACAATGCGTTTGCTCCCAAAGCAGCCCTGTTGTGTGTCTCCTGACTCTCCTTGTTACTATCGGAGTGAGAGGACACGTTTTCAGGGTGGTAGTGTCTGACTGGGCTGTTGTGTGGGAGTGACTAGTGTGGACCCTCTCCCTTTTCTACCCCTGTGTTGTCCATTGGGACACGCATGAAAGGTCCTGTGAACAGGGGCGAGCAGTGATCAATTGTGTTTGCCTTGTGTAGCGTGAGTGACAACGCGCTGGGAGAGAGAGAGGATGAGATTAGAGCAGGCAGAGGGAGGAATGGAGAAATACGGTACTCAAGAGAAGGAGAACACACAACTTGGGAACGCGTTGGCTGTCATCTGGTGTGAGATCCACTGCCTCCATGACGACGTCTCTCAGATGATGGATATGATGGATATGATACGACTTGTAAATAAACACAGGAGGATCAGTTAGAGTACCTTACCTCCTTCCTCTCCTTTTGTACCTATTTTTTCTGTAGTATTTTCACTCACCTAATACCCATAACCCTGTTTCCGTTTCACCCCACTCTTTCAAAGGTGCTTTGTCACTCTGGGCCAGAGAGATGCTAATCATGGCCTCTAAAACCAGCTCTTTGTCTCTCTGTGTGTCTGTGTACACAGAAGTGCTTTTCTCACCCCAGGATATTCCAGAGTAACTCTGTGTGTTTTCTTCCAGCAGAGGAATCTGGAGGGGTATGTGGGGTTCGCCAACCTCCCCAACCAAGTGTACAGGAAGTCAGTGAAGAGGGGCTTTGAGTTCACACTAATGGTTGTTGGTGAGTCATTTTGTCTGCTTCTCTTTTTATGTGTGGGTCTCCCTGGTCGGGTTAATTTTTGTCTGTCTATATGTGTCTTCTTGTGAGTCTGTCTGTTTGTGAAAAAGGAACATGACGCATGTCATTTGAGGTCCCATATTTGTTTTGAATGCATTGTATAGATCAATGTGTGTTTCCTATTTCTCTGCATGGAATTGAAGTAAAAATGTCACCGAAAACGTTTAACTCTAGCTCTGTGAATTGGTAAACTGAGTGCATTTAAGAATGATTGAACCACAGAATTCCAATGAACTTGGAATGGAATCTGGTGGCTGAGGAGATTAGATGAGAGTGGAGGAGTGATTGGTTATACCAGCCAGGTCGCTCAAGATCCACTGTGAAAGTAGACATCCATCCAGGTAAACAGGACGTCAGGAGATTACTTCAAAACCGACCACTAGGGGCAGCGGTGAATGCTATTAGAATCATGTAGGCCTGGGTTTTGCTTTGTGGACTGTTCTGAGGGTCGTGTGTTCTATCCCAGTGCTAAGCACTTGTTTTTGATGTATATAACTTAACCTGCCTCAACGTAACCTTCGAAATATGACGTTCATGGACAAACTTCTGATTATTCAGTGTGACTGTGAGAGCTGGTTGGTTATACATGCACACACACATTCACAGACCACAATCACATGTTTATTGAATTGTTGCTCTGCATGAGGCGATTGATGTGAGGAAATACAGTATTGATCATACTTCACTGATGTAAGGGCTGCCTTCCATGGGAATCAAGACTGGATATTTAGTTTTTTTGTCTTATGTATGCCAGCTGTGCACTCTTGCGCTTCCTTGCGAGACACACACACACACTCTTTCTTTCTCTCACAGCCAACCAGCATGACATGTCCCACATACAGAATATCTCCCTCTGGTTTGGGTTTCCTGTTTGGTAAAGTAACACTGTGAAAGGGCTGCATGTGCCAGAGGGAGAGTGGCAGAATTCAATGTCAACAGGATTGGATTTCAGCCTTGTTACATATGGGCCTTTCCTTCCTTTTATCTCCAACCACTGCATACCCCAGCTGAGCCAAACATTACACATAACTAATGTGAAGTGTGGCAGAGAGAACAAACACAACAGTGCCTCGAACACAAAGATGAGACACTCACACTGACACACGGTATAACTTTCGCATTATAACTTTTACACTTTAAGACACTACTATTGTGAAACTCTACCAGTTAAGACTTCTGGAGCAAACTCCTCCATTCCAGCTCTGACAGACAGACAGGCACCCTCTCTCTGTGAGAGTTCTAGAGAGTGTTAGAGAACGCACACCCAGGCTCAGGGCCAGTAGAGCGAGCTGTAGCTGTTGTCGTGAGAAGATTGGCCTGTAATGGAAGCCAGCTGGGTTCACTGTTTTGACAGACTGGGGCTCTTTTTGGGAATCCGCTCGCCTGTTAGAGCCCGGTCACTTGGAAGTGTCTCCACTGTTCCAATGTCACTCTGTGAGACTGACGCCACAGGACTTTGGCTTGGGACAATTTTTTTCCCTCCAAAATTCTGGAATGGAAAAAACCTGTTTCCTGGCCTTTGGGCCAGCTGGCAGAATTTCTGTACTGAACCTGGGAAAGATTGGAGAGAGCCGGGCTGCTCTACAAAGCAGGTTGTCCAAATCCATGATATACTATAGGAACAAAGTAGAGGCTAAATAGACTACTGTTACAGTTCACCTCACAAGACTTAAGAATTTACAACACTTGGAGCTTGAGCTTCTCTTTACTCACAGTCAGTGCCAATAGTAGATCCCATTCTCTGTTTACAATGACTGCCTATACCGGCCGAACTTGGATGACGCTGAGCCAATTGAGCACCACCCTATGGTACTCCCAATCATGATGTGATATGAGCTGGATTTGAACCAGGGACTGTAGTGACACCTCTTCAAATCAAATTTATTTATATAGCCCTTCGTACATCAACTGATATCTCAAACTGCTGTACAGAAACCCAGCCTAAAACCCCAAACAGCAAGCAATGCAGGTGTAGAAGCACGGTGGCTAGGAAAAACTCCCTAGAAAGGCCAAAACCTAGGAAGAAACCTAGAGAGGAATCAGGCTATGTGGGGTGGCCAGTCCTCTTCTGGCTGTTCCGGGTGGAGATTATAACAGAACATGGCCAAGATGTTCAAATGTTCATAAATGACCAGCATGGTCGAATAATAATAAGGCAGAACAGTTGAAACTGGAGCAGCAGCACAGTCAGGTGGACTGGGGACAGCAAGGAGTCATCATGTCAGGTAGTCCTGGGGCATGGTCCTAGGGCTCAGGTCAGTTGAAACTGGAGCAGCAGCATGGCCAGGTGGACTGGGGACAGCAAGGAGTCATCATGTCAGGTAGTCCTGGGGCATGGTCCTAGGGCTCAGGTCCTCCGAGAGAGAGAAAGAAAGAGAGAAGGAGATAATTAGATTCACACAGGACACCGAATAGGACAGGAGAGGTACTCCAGATATAACAAACTGACCCTAGCCCCCAACACATAAACTACTGCAGCATAAATACTGGAGGCTGAGACAGGAGGGGTCAGGAGACACTGTGGCTGAGGATGGGGCCGAGGATGGGACCTCTTGCACTGAGATTTCTATGATTCAGTTCACCCAAGTTTTTTGATCGACACGGAGTGTACAAAACATTAAGAACACCCTCCTAATATTGATTTGCACCCCCTTTTGCCCTCAACAGCCTCAATTTGTCAAGGCATGGACTCTCTACAAGGTGTCAAGTGTTCAACAGGGATGCTGGCCTTTGTTGACTCCAATGCTTCCCACAGTTGTTTCAAGTTGGCTGGATGTTCTTTGGGTGGTGACACATTCTTTATACACACAGGAAACTGTTGCGCCTTCTACCATACCCCGTTCAAAGGCACTTCAGTCTTTTGCCTTGCCCATTCACCCTCTGAATGGCACACATACACAATCCATGTCTTAATTGTCTCACGGCTTAAAAATCATTATTTAAAAGGGGGGGATACCGAGTCAGTTGTACAACTGAATGCCTTCAACTGAAATGTGTCTTCTGCATTTAACCCAACCCCTCTGAATCAGGGGATAATAGTTTTCACCTGTTCAGTTTGTCATGTTCCTAATGTTTTGTACACTCAGTTTAAAGCGCAAGTACAATCGCAATATTTGGTCAAAAAAATTTGCAATTACATTTATTGCCCATATCTTGCAGCCCTACCTACTACCCATTCATACTCCCACTATCCCATCCCTATTCCAGCCCTACCTACTACCCATTCATACTCCCCTCCCACTATCCCATCCCTATTCCAGCCCTACCTACTACCCATTCATACTCCCCTCCCACTATCCCATCCATATTCCAGCCCTACCTACTACCCATTCATACTCCCCTCCCACTATCCCATCCCTATTCCAGCCCTACCTACTACCCATTCATACTCCCCTCCCACTATCCCATCCATATTCCAGCCCTACCTACTACCCATTGATACTCCCATCCCTATTCCAGCCCTACCTACTACCCATTCATACTCCCCTCCCACTATCCCATCCCTATTCCAGCCCTACCTACTACCCATTCATACTCCCCTCCCACTATTCCAGCCCTACCTACTACCCATTCATACTCCCCTCCCACTATCCCATCCCTATTCCAGCCCTACCTACTACCCATTCATACTCCCCTCCCACTATCCCATCCCTATTCCAGCCCTACCTACTACCCATTCATACTCCCCTCCCACTATCCCATCCCTATTCCAGTCCTACCTACTACCCATTCATACTCCCTTCCCACTATCCCATCCCTATTCCAGCCCTACCTACTACCCATTCATACTACCCTCCCACTATTCCAGCCCTACCTACTACCCATTCATACTACCCTCCCACTATTCCAGCCCTACCTACTACCCATTCATACTCCCTTCCCACTATCCCATCCCTATTCCAGCCCTACCTACTACCCATTCATACTCCCCTCCCACTATCCCATCCCTATTCCAGCCCTACCTACTACCCATTCATACTACCCTCCCACTATTCCAGCCCTACCTACTACCCATTCATACTCCCCTCCCACTATCCCATCCCTATTCCAGGATTTCCCAACTGGGTGTCTGTATTTGGCCTCTCAAGATTTTTGAGTACATTTTGGTTTTATTGTTGGACATTAAAGACTGTAAAAACACCAGGAAATCAGCTCCGGGTCATTTTAGATTTGGGAATCTGTTCTTCTCTATTCCAGCGCAAAAGAGAGACGTGATTGTATATAAGCAAGTTTTAAATGTATTCTGTTTTAGTCAAATATTATATCCGTTTGTGCTTTTTTGCGGTAAATTTGTAGTCTACAAATTGTTCTGGCCCCCCAACCTTCCACTCAAGAAAAAGTCGTCCGGCGGCTGAATCTAGTTGATGATCCCTGCCCTGTTCGATGGCAGTTTATTTCCACCTATTGGTTTCCTCTGGTTCGTCTTCTTACTGTCATCTACTGACTCTTGTTCACTGACTAAAAAGATGGCACTACCTCAAAAGCGTAGAACCACGAAAAGAAAGGATGTTTTCAGACACAGATTTTCCAGGTGAAAGACATGTCATCACATTGCAACAAGATGAGCCACTAAGAAAAGGAAATGTATTTCACAATGACTTACTATGGCCCTTTTGTGCATGAAACACACCAGGAGTGCCTTTGTTTGTGTGAGATCAGCTGGACTGCTTCAGGGTGTGTGAGTGACTCTGTGTGTGTGTGTGTGGGGGGGGGGCTGCTGCTGCTGCTGCTGTATAATGCAGTATGCACATGTCCTGTATGACCTCACTCGTGCTGATTGTGTCAGTTTCTGTTTAGACTCCGGGGTTCAAAGTGAATCTTTTATAGATTACCCGCTCTCTCACCAAAATCTTGGGAAACTGACTCCCATTGACTACACAGACCCGATCGTTTAATAGACAGTGGAGTAGCTAGTCCATCTGTAAGCCTACCAGAGCATCTCATATAGACTGCCTTATCGCATAGTATTTCTGGTATATCATCCTCTTTATCTTCCGCTGTATAGTAGTTGAGGTGTGTGTGTGTTGCAGATCTTGATCAGATGACCTTTTGACCCTACTGCAGCCATCCCATCTCCTGATTGATAGAGCTTATCTGACATCCCTTCTCACATTTCCTCTCTCCTCACACACACACACACATACTCTCTCTCTTTCTCCTCCCTTCTTCCCTTCCTCCCCCCCCTCTTTCTCTCTCCTCATGTAGACATTAGTACATGTGGACCAGATGTCTCATTTTACACTCTGTGATTCAGGCCCACATGTCTGTTAGTTAGGGGAGGAGAGCTCTGTGTTTGTCAGTGGAAAAGAGCTACAGGCGTACAGACCAGAAGCACCAGGAGCCCCTTTATGTGGGGTGATGAGGAGAGGAGCAAGGGGTCTGATCTGGCTGGGCTAAGCAGGGGAGTGTAAAAGGGGCCTGTCAGGATGCCTGGAGCCAGCTGCTACCCCAGGGGTCATTTTTGGTTGGGCATTAGTATGTTGACAGGAAGAAGGAGGAGTGAAGTCCGGAATGTTAGGAATCTCCTGGGAGACGTGTCCTGTATGTCTGTCCCCATACCCTTGTCAATCTGTCTCGCTCTCTAACTGCAGTTACTGTACTTCAGTACTGTACTTCCATTCCCTCCCTGTCAGTTGTTTTCTCTTCACCTGCCTCTTGGTCTCTCCCTCTCTGTCCCCCTCACAATGTTCCCATTATGAAAGAGGGGAAGTAAGGGGCGGGTCACCCAGCCAGCCATCCATGCAGCTTTTGGTCGTCAGGGACAGGGTCTATTTATGGAGAGTGCGTTTTCAGAGATCATGCGGACCAATATTTAATTAAAACTGAGAGGAAGGCTAATTGGGTTGGACTTGCCCTCCGGGGGTGGGGTAACTACTGCAGAGAGACTATCATTGGCGAAACTGTCGGCTAGTTTGCACCACAGAACTGCCACTGATACTAAATAACTGTATGTGGTATGTCGACTGTTGCTGTCCTGTGATTTTGACCACGATGAGTTAACATTAACTCCAAGGTCAGTGGTTGTTATAAGTGGAGTACACTGCGCAGGACATTAGCTGTAATTTGGCTTGCGTCCTCTTTGGAGCAGCTCTATGGTATTTGGTTAGTTCCCTGTGTTCTGGCTGTTGTGCAGCTGAGGTGGTGTGTTTGGTGAGAAAGAGGGGCCAGGGGGTGTAATTGATCCAGGTCCACAGCAGGAGGGGGATGAAGAGGAGATGAGCTGGGGGTTGGATTTCAGATAGTAGGTACGGTGACCTTGAGTCACCTAAAATGGGTCTGGTTCTTTGTGGTAATAATGGGCCTAATATATAAAGGATAATAGATATATGGACTGTTATCACGTTGTGATTGATGTCCTTTCTCGTCCACATGTTTAGTTATTCATTTCCCTTCATTTGATTTTCTAGCCAACATCAGCAGTCGCCCTCAAGCTAACAAAGGACGAGGAGGCTCTAGTCTAGGGACCAGAGATAAAAGCTCTTCGGCTATATTTTATACCAGGATTACAATAGAGTTCATACTGCATTTCTGCAAGATAGTTATTTAAAGTGTCCTGTTTTTTTTTTTTTTCTAATCCAGTGAAGTCCGATCCTAATTCTGTCCTCCCCAGTGTCTCGTTCAACCCAAAACGCAGATTAGTGTCTCAGGAGCCAGACTCAGAACAGGGCCTCTCTCTATCTGGGACTTGTAGATCCATTTTGCATGCATGAGAGGCAGAGCGAAACAGGAGATCCCAGTGCCAGGTTTCAGGGCCACAGAGAGGGGCGGGAGGATGATGGGTATGACTGGCTTCCATTAAAATGCCTTCATAACTGCTATCAAGCTCCAGAGTAATGTAATCTGCAGGCACTCTGTCTGCTCTGCTTTAGATACATGCCCCTGACCCTTTGTTGCCCTCTACCTATTCCCCCAGAGTAGCGTAGGAGGTGCCTGCCTGCCCTTCTATCCTCTCCCCCTCCTGGTTTGGGTGACCTCCTCCAGCATAGGCCGGGTGCTGACAGGTGTACCCAGCAGACAGCGGAGGGGGGGTTTGGTGTTTCTTATCTCCTGCTTAAACGGTGTGTTTTGAAGGGGGCAGGGGGGAACCTGTGACCTAGTGCTGTTTGTCAGCCAGATGTGAACTGCCCAGAGTCTACACCTCAAAGAGAGGGTCTGTGTGAGGGGTGACGGTTGAGACACACTATCTGAGGATTTCACAACTGGCCACGGAGTCATCATAATGACTGGTTTGGTTGCATTGCAGTATTATATGCAGAGCAGAGCACATGCAACCACACAAATCAACTGTCAGTCATTATCAGGAAATGTGTGTTTCCATCAGGAGTGTAACACTAAAGACTTGGGGCAAATGGAATCAACAACCTCTGCACCATCAAGACAGTTGCTTTGTGAGGTGTTTTTATGGAACCTTTATTTAACTGGGCAAGTCAGTTAAGAACACATTGTTATTTACAATGACGGCCAAGCCCGGGCGATGCTGGGCCAATTGTGCGCTGTCCTATGGGACTCACAATCACTGCCGGTTGTGCTACAGCCTGGAAACTAACCAGGCTCTGTAGTGACGCCTCTAACATGCAGTGCCTTAGACCGCTGTGCCACTTGGGAGCCCGAGTTTAACATTCATAGTTAGCCATAGTTATGTAAATGCCAGCTGAAAAGTACCAGTGGCCTGGTATTGGCCCCAAGTCAAAACAATATGAGCCTTTTGGGTGAATCTGATGGAAATTTGACATGTGTATGGGTTGATGTGGGAGTGTTGGGAATGGTGGAATGCAAGGCGGTCGGGGTGCCCCCTGCTGGGACAGTGGGGGTAATGCTGCTGTTGCTCTGCTGCTGGTGTGGTGGTCCTGCTGAAGCAGCCAGGCAACCCGCCCTTGACCCTCCCAGAGCACTAGAGCAGTCACTCCCATGCACAGCTCTGAAGATGCTCACTCATTAATCACAGTAAGATGGAAGCTGTGTGTGTGTTTGTGTTTTATCCTCTGTAAACTAATAAGATCATATAGTCAAACTAACAACATACTGAATGATTCTAATGTCAGGGTGGGAAGAGAGGGTAAGAACGATTAGTGAGAGAGCGAAGGGGAGAGAAGAATGTTTTATTCACTCGGACTTAAAGCTTACTTTCTGGCAGATAGGCTTTTGGCATTTCCCAATGAGACAAGGAATCAGCTTTTATTTCCTGTGCTGCAGTTATCCGGGACAGAAATTACCTTCAAACCCTTGACTGTGACTATGCCACTGCAGGGTATGTGTATGTATGAGTTATTTTGGTGTATGCATACTGCATAGCCAGATAAAAGCTATATACTGAATTCCTCACTGTGACAATGATGTAACTGATGACAGATCTCCTCCCATAGGTGAGTCTGGATTGGGGAAATCCACGCTCATCAACTCCCTCTTCCTGACTGACCTGTACTCCAAGGATTACCCTGGCCCATCCCT
Organism: Oncorhynchus gorbuscha; assembly: GCF_021184085.1. Taxonomy (NCBI): domain Eukaryota; kingdom Metazoa; phylum Chordata; class Actinopteri; order Salmoniformes; family Salmonidae; genus Oncorhynchus; species Oncorhynchus gorbuscha. Next base: position 42,192,293 of record NC_060173.1, on the reverse strand, counting down.
ACGGATCAAGAAGACTGTGCAGGTAGCCTACACCCCCCCCCTCCACATGTGGAAGTGCAACACGAGCAAAGAGGACAAAGCTCTCAGGCCAATACAAACAAACCCAATAGCCACTGGATGGTCACAGCGGCCGGACCAGAGGCAGTGCACCCAGGGCACCAGCAGCCAGAGATAGAGCCCACAGTGTTTGTCCTTATATGTCCTTGATAAACAGGAGAGGGACAGATGACGAGACTGGGGGGGGGTGGTTCCTCTTGGGGCCTGAAGGGGTCAGTAGGAGGTTAGGAATGTTCCCATGAAACAACACCCAGTGGTGACTTTCCCACCAAACACAAGACTCTCATCTCGGAGGCATCCTGGGCATCGGCTTTCTGTCTTTGTGATGTATATGCAAAGACACACACCCTAGGGCGGTGTTTGGCTGCTATATTTGGGTTTTATTTCCATCACACGGCGAGCACTGAGGTGGGAGTTAGTAACCTTTGTGAGTCATCATTTCCTGAATTAGAACCACACTTTTGCAAAGCTGTTTTCAAGATATTACCGTGTGACTTCATTTTGAATGTAGACCGACGTAAGTTGTTTTTCAGATTTGTTGAGGCCTAAGATTCCTGGTTGTGTCTCTGGGGTCCCCGTGGTTCCTGCTGATGTGTTTGATCCCCCATTGAAGAGTGCGTCCAATGTTTAGAAATGGAGCTGTTGGGGTAGACCAAAGCCACCATACCATGTAAATGTAGAGGGGTAGACTTGGGCCCAGTGTGCTGTGTGCGGCTGTCTGCTGCGGCTGCCATGGGCTGGGGGGGAGAGATGGGGGGGGTGGAGTATTTATATTCCAGAACAATCTCTTATGTCTGTCAAATGGTCACATTCTGTCTACTCAGATTTCACTCAATTGATGGGTGCACATTTTTGGGGTATTTTGTTTCTCTTTCACTGAAATGGATTTAAAAGCAGATATGCAGGCGCGCGCGCACACATGCGCACACACACACTCTTCCAAAAGTATTTTGAGTGCTTGATATATGCCCTGCTAGAAAAGAATGTGCATCTAAACTAAAGTGTTTTGCAAAGGCAAAGAATGTGTTTTTGCGTGTTTAGAGAGACTGAAAGAGGTCGCCCCAAAATAACCACCCTTGTGAAAGTATGCAGCAGCCGAACAGAGAGCAACTGAAACAGACCGGAGCGGGAAGCTAATTCTGCATTTGTCTCCTAAACCGTGAAAAATCTACCAGCACCATATCACTGTCACAGCTGCCGCCCCCCCCCCCCCAGGACTAACATGATTAAGCTATAGATGAGCCGTAGTGTATGGGGGAGCTGAGAGATGAAATGGGAGCTATGGAGTTATGTCTTAGAGCCACTGTGTTACTGTTTTGCAGGTGGAGCAGTCCAAGGTTCTGGTGAAGGAAGGGGGGTGTCCAGCTCACTCTCACCATCGTCGATACGCCAGGGTTTGGAGATGCAGTGGACAATAGTAACTGGTGAGTATTGGGAGTGAATGTGAGCATGTATGAAAGATATGGTGGAATTTGTTTGTTGTGTAGGAGTGTGACTATATGCAATATTCTCTCTGCGTCAATGAGTGCCTAAATGTAGAGGTGAACAACATTTTCCTATTTTACTCTTTCTCGCCTCTCTTTCATCCCCCCTCTCAGCTGGCAGCCTGTCATTAACTTTATTGACAGTAAGTGTGAGGACTTCCTGAATGCAGAGTCCAGGGTGAACCGACGACTGATGCCAGACAACAGAGTTCACTGCTGCCTGTACTTCATCGCCCCCTCTGGCCACGGGTGAGTACTGACAGACCTTGGGAGAACAGTCCTTTTGTGATCATGTACCAGTACTACATTGATGTCATAGGATGTATAGTATATACTCTTTGATGGCTAAATATATGAAGCCTATGCTACCCACCTTTCCTTGTCTGATAAAGAGACTCGTATGAGCTGAAACACAGTTAAAATTATAACAAATGTTATACCGCATGTGTACTGTAATTATAAAGTGTTCTCTATGCTGCTTCTGAGTTAAGTGGCCATGTATTTCCATGTGCATTAACTCTGTGTTGTAGAAGTCATGACATTATGCTTTTGATTGCGTGTGTGTGTGCCTTTATCGATTATCTACCAATTTGTAAGTCGCTCTGGATAAGAGCGTCTGCTAAATGACTTAAATGTAAATGTAATGTAAATGTATCTCTGCTTGCCTATGTATGTGAGCCCTAATGTGAACAGGAATGTATGAGTGGAGAGTAGGCGCATGCGTGAGTTCACATATGTGAGTGGGAAGCAAGACCGAGAGATGTAGGCTGCCAATGTTGTGACCTACAAGGTTGCATAACACCCACTAGACTGAGGATGAGATGGAAGCGCTCTCACCATCACTGAGCCAGCCAATCAGGAGGAGGCAGCTCACTGAGGAGCCCCTGAGCTCAGAATCCCTGGGAATGGGATGCTTTATTTTCAGCTTAGAAAAACGCCTCCGTAGATAGCCTCCGTAGCAAATCAGCTAGGCCCACTTTTTGTGTTAGGATCTATCCAATCCTACATATTGTAACCAGTCAAATGGTTGTTGTAATTATATGTAGCCATATAAGGAGGACTATGGAAACTGACGTGGTTGTGACATTATATAAGATCATGAAAATGTCCGTTGTTAGACCAACACAAGGTAATGCATTAAGAGATCAGAAATCATGTCAGTCCTTGCCTCTGCTAATGTGGAGACAAATTCAGAATGTGACCTTCCTCCTCTGCCAGGTCTGTCCCTGTCGCTCTCCCCACACTTCATATGCCCCCTTTAGTCCTGTGACCTGTAACAGCGGGTCTGTTGCTCTGTGTCTGTATATTCCTGGAATCCACAGCCCTCCCCACCGCCCCCCCATCACCCTTACTGCTTTGCCCCCTCCAGCTCTCCCCTCCAGTCCCTGGACAGAACTCACTCTCTCAGGCCACAGAGAAGAAGAGCCCCTTTGTCCACCTACTCCCTCATCAGCCAGAGTGAGAACATCACAGAGAGAATAACAAAGAGAATCCCTCATGATCCCACCATGACATAATTATTAGTGGTCACTGACTGGGAAAAAAAGAAAAGACATGAAAATACACTATACAGTATATACAAAAGTATTTGGACACCCCTTCAAATGAGGGAATTTGGCTATTTCAGCCACACCCGTTGCTGACAGGAAAATAAAATCGAGCACACAGACATGCAATCTCCATAGACAAACATTGACCATATTGAAAAGCTCAGACTTTCAATGTGGCACCACCATAAGATACCACCTTTCCAACAAGTCAGTTCGTCAAATTTGTACCCTGCTGAGCTGCACCCGTCAACTTTAAGTGATGTTATTGTGAAGTGGAAAGTCTTAAGAGCAACAACGCCTCAGCCGCAAAGTGTTAGGCCACACAAGCTCATAGAACAGGACCGATCAAGTGCTTATCGTGTGAAAATCATCTGCCCTCATTTGCAACACTCACTACCGAGTTCCAAACTGCCTCTGGAAGCAACGTCAGCAAAATAACTGTTCGTCTGGAGCTTCATGAAATGGGTTTGCATGGCCGAGTGGCCACACACAAGCCTAAGATCACCATGCGCAATGCCAAGCGTCAGCTGGAGTGGTGGAAATGTGTTTTCTGGAGTGATGAATCCCGCTTCACCATCTGGCATTTCCGACGGACAAATCTGTGTTTGGCGGATGCCTGGAGAAACCTACCTGCCCTGATGCATCATGCCAACTGTAAAGTTTGGTGGAGGAGGAATAATGGTCTGGGGCTGTTTTTCATGGTTTGGACTAGGACCCTTAGGGAAATGCTAATGCTACAGCATAGAATGACATTCTAGACGATTCTGTGCTTCCAACTTTGTGGCAACAGTTTGGGGAAGCACTTGACTGGCCTGTACAGAGCCCTGATTGGAATGCCGACTGTGAGCCATGCATAATCACCCAACATCAGTGCCCGACCTCACTAATGCTGTTGTGGCTGAATGGAAGCAAGTCCCAGCAGCAATGTCCCAATATTCTAGTGGAAAGCCTTCCCAGAAGAGTGGAGGCTGTTATAGCAGCAAAGGGGGGACCAACTCCATGTTAATGCTCATGATTTTGGAATGAGATGTTCGACCATGTGTCCACATACTTTGGATCGTAGTGTAAATAAGACAGTCGGTGTTTCTTTGGTTCCTCCAGTGTTTTCTTGCCACTGGTGGCATAATGCACTGCGTCAGTTTGAGCAGAACATGTACTAACTACAGAGAATTATTCAGGACTGTGTCACATCAACGCATAAGTCAGCCTTCCCTGCCTGCCTGCCTGTGTTTGTCTGACTGACTGTGTATCTGTTTTGACTGCAACAACAGAGCCTCAGAACATATATTTTTTTTTAACTGTGTAAAATGCGTTGAAGGCTGAAGCCTCTGGACATTGAGTTCATGAAGCGTCTCCATGACAAGGTCAACGTGATCCCTCTAATCGCCAAGGCAGACACTCTGACACCTGAAGAATGCCAGCTGTTCAAGAAACAGGTGTGTGTATGTGTTCATTATTCGTGTTGGCACAAACACATGTGTATGGCAATTACTCATGTCATTTTTACCTTCAACTCAGATCATGAAGGAAATCCAAGAACACAAGATCAGAATCTATGAGTTTCCTGACACCGAGGACGATGAGGACAGCAAGCTCATCCGGAAGATCAAGGTATTGTCCAATGAGAGAGACTGATACGGTCATTGGTATCAGTCCACACTAGTCCCCATCTGCCATTTTGTTTTGTCCCTGTCAGTTTGGTTATCTAATAGGTTGTCGATACTGTACAGGCTCACTGATTAACTGTCACTTCTCCCTCTGTCCCCCTGTGCGGCAGGAGCGGATGCCTCTGGCAGTGGTTGGCAGCAACGTGGTGATTGAAGTGAACGGCAAGAAGGTCAGAGGTCGTCAGTACCCCTGGGGCGTGGCAGAAGGTAGGTTCAGTATGGGCCTGGCTGGGTTCTCTGTTCTGTCTGAGATGAGACAGTGGCATGGTATTGTCTGTGGGTTGTTGTTCTGGAGAATGTTCTTTATTAATGTCACTCACTGTGCCATGCAAGTGGATGAAGCACGGAAGTGTGGAGACCTAGTGTAGGGAAACTGCATGGCCTCCCAGGAAATCCCCCCCTTCCCCCAGAGAGTGTTTCTGACAGGGATTCTGGAAAAGGGGGACAGGGTTCTTCTACTAGAGTATCATGGTCTCTCTGGCAGTGAACACTGTACTGTACCACCCCAGGGACTTCAGAGAGAGAGACCTTGTCACCCCTTTTTTCACCATTGGCCACAATGAATCGTTGTTGTTCTCCACTTGATTTTCTTTTGTTTTAAGTTCCCTGAAATACATTTTTTGTTCATTTTCAAGTGTTGCTCTGTGGTTGACCGTTGACCGTATCAGTGGTTGACCGTATCAGTGGTTGACCGTATCAGTCTTTCACTTTTTCATTCTTTCTTTTCTCTTTTTTCTTTCTGTCTATTCTTTTCCATGACTGACAGAGGGCATTTTTGGTAAACAAAACCATCTCTCACATTTGATACCCCTCTCCCTCAGGCCTTCCTCCCCTCTTCACTTTTTGTTGCTGCGACATTAGGTTGATGGTCAAAGTGGAACTCTTACTAATTGAGAAATCTATAGGCTGTTCAGCGCTAACGCTTCTCCTAGAATAGAGCAACATCACCCTCTAACTCATGTTAATAGGTACCTGATTATCTTCGAGGGATACTTTTGGATGTGGGCAATGAGGCCCTTTATCTACTTCCCCAGAGTCAGATGACCTTGTGGATTCCATTTTTTATGTGTCTGTGTCCAGTATGAAGGAATTTAGAGGTAGTTTTGTGAGCCAATGCTAACTAGCGTTAGCACAATGGCTGGAAGTCTATGGGTATCGACTAACACGTTAGATGAAGGGCCTCATTGCCAAAATCCTGAAGTATACCTTTTTATATTAAGTCATACCTTTTCCAGAACTGCATGATCTACCTTTATTCGTTTTAGTCATCATTTGGCCACTCGTCAACACTCAATTGTAGCACTGTTAAGAGTTGAAAATGCACAAACGTATTGTATACATAGTATGTGAATGTATACATATTTTGCATGCATTATCTAAGAACAGTCACTTATCTATATACACTATGTTGGGCTAAATCCTTGCACTGTGATCCTGTTTGCTGACACTCCCTGTAGTTCCCACAGGGGGTCCATCACACATACTCCGTTGCATATTGACTCATAGAACATTTTACAATAAGTTCTTTGTGATAGGATAAGACATTTTTCCCCGTTCTTGGCTCATTCAATGGAAACCTCCATGCAGGTATCATAATCTAACGACCATTAGTAGCTAAAGCACTCTGGCTTAAAACTCCTGATGGGCAGCTGACCCCATGCGATAGCAGTGATCTTGCTCTCAGTGTTGCTCTGTTTTAACGGCACGGCACTGAAAACAACAGTGAGGAGGCAACAACCATTCAGTCCAGCGTACATCAGGAGTTTTCAGCCAATCGGCCGAGGGTGTGTCTTTCCATTAGAGCTACAACCATGCTTTGTTATGACCCTGTGACCCCACCTCAACCAAACCCTCCTCCTCTCCCATCCCATCACTGAGGCTGGCCTGCCCTGCCAGCCCTCATCTCCCCTCATGTAACCCCTCGTTCAGTAGACAGTCAGGGTGGACAGACACTGGTTACAGGGGTCACCTGGGCAGGACCTGGGTTCCTGTGTGCCCTCTCCTCCCTCCCGTCAGAAGTCACTCAGGTAGGTGACAGCAGGGGCTCTATGCATGCACCTCATGGGTAAGGTGTCCTCCTCTTCCTGAGATCCACAGCTGACAGCGTGATGCACATTAGGCTTAGCCCCAGATAAGGTGGGGCCTGGGGAGAGGAGCTATGTAGTAAAGGAGACATGTTTTGATCAGGAAAGAGGAGAAATCCACATCCTCAGCAGCAGTGTCTCTGCGGTCCTTTTCCAGAATCCCATGTGATCTTTTAACCATGTGTGTGTTTAATCAGCTGAAATGTATGCCTTAGAGCAGTGGTCTGTCTGGTCTGTGACATGTCTGTCTGTTGACTACTCTTTGTACTGTATACTACTGAATGTGTGTGTTTGAGCAGTGGTCCAGTGAAATGTGTCTCTGTCCTTCGTGATAGTTTTAACCATGTCTGTGTGTTCACTGAGCAGACACATTCTTGTTTACAGTCTGAGCACGGGTCCTTTTGGCCAATTACTTTGTGTGTTGTCTGTGTGTTTGACTACCTAACAGTCTCACCTGTAATAAGAATGTAGACTAGCTGAGTGACCCAGTGATTTTTGGCTCCGGGAGTAGAAATTGTCCCTTTTGATCCGAGAGCCTTTGTAATGTTACCGGGAATTCTGGGAACTGGTGTGTATTCTAGCAGTACCCAATAATGATTGATGGCGATGTGAAGAGAACAATCTCTGTGGGTCTCTGACATCTCTCTCTCTTCCTGTTTTAGTGGAGAACGGCGAGCACTGTGACTTCACTGTGTTACGGAACATGCTGATCAGGTGAGAGACAGAGGATGCATGTCAACCCTTTTATTCATCCATTATTGTCAGTGATTATAACACGGTATTTACAGTGATATAATTATTTGAGACCCAACTTCCCCAATTCTCTCCTGTAGGACCCATATGCAAGATCTGAAGGATGTGACCAACAACGTCCACTATGAGAACTACCGCAGCAGGAAGCTTGCTGCCGTAACCTGCAATGGAGGAGTGGACACCAGCAAGACCAAGAACCAAATGACCAGGTAGGAGAGAGACCTTAATCATCAGAGGAAATACCATAGATCTGATATGTTCAATAGTAATCAGACAGGCTGAGAAAGAATCTAAAATATGCTGTAAAGCTTATTTCATAGATGAACCTGACGTTTGAGTCATAATGTCATTAAGTGACGGTGACCAGACCGTATTGGTTGGGATGTGCTTCGTTACTCACTGGTCACTGTTAGTGATTCTTGATGTTTGGTCCCTCACCTTTGACCTGTAGGAGCCCCCTGGCCCAGATGGAGGAGGAGCGGAGGGAACATGTCATGAAGATGAAGAAGATGGAAACCGAGATGGAGCAGGTGTTTGAGATGAAGGTCAAGGAGAAGAAACAGAAACTGAAGGACTCTGAGGCTGAGGTGTGTGTGTGTGTGTACACCAATTGGGAGACATAAGGACTAGAAGTGACCGAGTAATCGGAATGGCCGATTTAATTAGGGCCGATTTCAAGTTTTCATAACAATCAGAAATCGGTATTTTTGGACACCGATTTTGCCGTTTTTTTGTGTTTTTTTACACATTTAATCCTTATTTAACTAGGCAAGTCAGTTAAGAACACATTCTTATTTTCAATGACAGCCTAGGAACGGTGGGTTAACTGCCTCGTTCAGGGACAGGCAGAATGACAGAGTTTCACCTTGTCAGCTCGGGGGATGCAAACTTACAACCTTACAGTTAACTAGTCCAACGCAATAACGACGTGTCTCTCATTGCACTCCACAAGGAGACTGCCTGTTACGCGAATGCAGTAAGCCAAGGTAAATTGCTAGCTAGCATTAAACTTATCTTGTAAAAATCAATCAATCATAATAACTAGTTAACGACACATGGTTGATGATATTACTAGATATTATCTAGCATGTCCTGCGTTGCATATAAACTGACTGAGCATACAAGTATCTAAGTATCTGACTGACCAGTGGTAGGCAGAAGCAGGCGCGTAAACATTCATTCAAACAGCACTTTTGTGCGTTTTGCCAGCAGCTCTTTGTTGTGCGTCAAGTATTGCGCTGTTTATGACTTCAAGCATATCAACTCCCGAGATGAGGCTGGTGTAACCGAAGTGAAATGGCTCGCTAGTTAGCACGCGCTAATAGCGTTTCAAACCTCACTCGCTCTGAGCCTTCTAGTAGATGTTCCTCTTGCTCTGCATGGGTAACGCTGCTTCGAGGGTGGCTGTTGTCGTTGTGTTCCTGGTTCGAGCCCAAGGAGGAGCGAGGAGAGGGACGGAAGCTATACTGTTACACTGGCAATACTAAAGTGCCTATAAAACATCCAATAGTCAAAGGTTAATGAAATGCAAAGGGTATAGAGAGAAATAGTCCTATAATTCCTATAATAACTAAAACTTCTTACCTGGGAATATTGAAGACTCATATTAAAAGGAACCACCAGCTTTCATATGTTCTGAGCAAGGAACTTAAACGTTAGCTTTCTTACATGGCAAATATTGCACTTTTACTTTGTTTTTGCATTATTTAAACCAAATTGAACATGTTTCATTATTCATTTGAGGCTAAATTGATTTTATTGATGTATTATATAAAGTTCAAATAAGTGTTCATTCAGTATTGTTGTAATTGTCATTATTACAAATAAAAATGTAAAAAATCGTCCGATTTAATCGGGATCTGCTTTTTTTTGGTCCTCCAATAATCGGTATCGGTGTTGAAAAATCATAGTCAGTTGACCTCTAATAAGGACAGGCGAGGTAGAGCTTCAAGTCAATTTGGATGTGTGTATCTGTCTGTTTTATTCACAAGTAACACATTTGCCTCCCTTCTCAGCTGGAGCGACGCCACGAGCAGATGAAAAAGAACTTGGAGGTTCAGTATAAGGAACTGGAGGAGAAGCGGCGTCACCATGAGGAAGAGAAGTCAAACTGGGAGGCACAGCAACGTATACTGGAGCAGCAGAAACTTGACGCTTCTAAGTGAGTGGCTGACATATTTAATCGTCCTTCCTCTTATTCTCTCAGACAAGCATATATTATGTTTTGTCTATTTTTCTCAATTAAATGCAATTTTGAGATATTAAATCATTCCCTTTTTCTCTCTCTTTTTTTTTACAGGACCATGGAAAAGAACAAAAAGAAGGGAAAAATATTTTAAGTTGAACCTATTCCTCCAATTAAATATTGCAAACTTGTTTTTACATCATTTTTGATGTTCACACAATCTATGACCCTCAAACCATATATACACACACACACACACGCGCACGCAAATAAGCCGCGTTCACACTGCACTTAGCTCAGGGCTACGAGGGTGTTTACACTTGCACATTCTAAAGTGGGCTAGCTGACCCTATTATACTATTTAGGTCATACATGGACCTCACACATGCATCTCATTCAGTACATACAACAACACGCCCCAATGTCACACTCATACACCACTATACACACACACACACACACACACACACACACACACACACACACACACACACACACACACACACACACACACACACACACACACACACACACACACACACACACACACAGCCACATCCCTCTTTTGGGGGTCTGCCAAAACCTTTTATTTCTATTCCTGACAAGGAGGAAATTATGTCCCTCTGATCTTTGGACTTTTACACATGGCAGGCATCATGCATAGCCATCCTTTATACTAGTGTACTACAATCTGTTCTCTAGCTAGCTCACCTGTTTCTTCCAGCAGAGGAAGCTCAAGACCATTCACAAGCACACTCCATTACGTACGCTCAGACATTCCCTGAACTCCTGGGACATGTGCATGTTAAACACACACTTGTAGGTGGTTATTAAGGGTTCGAGTCAGGTGCGAGTGTACAAGAAACAGGAAAATAATTGTTTTGAATTATGACAGTCAAAAGCCAAGTCGAAATGAAAAAGCCAGGTTCAGGAAAGGGGGTGACCTATCTTAAATGTGTGTGTACTTGTGTGTGGGTGCCTGTGTGTGTGCACGTGCCTGTAAACCATGTGTTTGTGTCTTCTATTTTACGAATAGAAGACACACTTAACGGTATAAACAGTAACATTGTCAGTGTCATAACATTCTCTGGATACTGAAGCAGATAATTATGTCCCTATTATATAGATAATGTTACACAAATCATATGGGTGTCTAAAGCAATGATAACCGTGATTATGGCAATGTCTTATATTGTGAAGTGATGGATTTTGTCAAAGCCCTAAACCTAAAGCCCTATCTATCCCTTGTCCCCTGTTCTGAAGACTGTACCGAGAGCTCTAAATGCATGGGTTTGTCCCAAACGCATGGTGAGACTCTGACACTGAGACACATTGTGTGACACCTCTAAACCCTTACCTCTCTGAGGTCCGTCAAGTTTTATTTGAATATATTATGTATGTATGGTTGGACAACAATCCCTTGAATCCAGTAGGATCATTTAAGTGGTTCAACAATTATTATTTTAGTGTGGTCTTGATTTGACAAACCTCTAGAAATCTTAATATGCACTTGAAGACATGCAAAAGGGACACAGAAAATGCACAGATAAATACAACACACATAAAACCCCTGTCATTTTCTTCTGGTTCACATACATAATGGAATTGACTGTAAATTGTTATATACTTCACAACTGAACACAAGCCCCAAATCCCAGAAGACAACCTCTGACCCGACCTACACTGCCTTCATAAGCCACACTCACACACACAATAATACTCTATGCCAACTGTATGCTTTCTCAGGACCAGTCTCTTGTTGCAGGTCTCTGAGTTGTAATAGTCAGAAGTTAGTCTGTGGTCTGAGAAGTCTTAAAGGCTCATTTGAGCTAAGGTCTGAGACAAACCTTTCCTAAATCATTATTTAACCACTCCCCTATCTAATAATGTTGAAGGTAGCCATAACTTTAGGAATTGTTTTTTTTTATATATTTTTTTTTATATATATCTACACTCTTCAGCTTTATTCTGTTCATCATTTTATTATCATCTGTTCTCTCTAACTGTACATTATTAATATTAAAGATGAAGGTTATGCTTAAGTGAAATGTTTCCTCTCCTTTTATTAAAGCAGTGGATTCTCACATACAGTACATTAAAACACAATAACGTGCATGTGCATCTTAACTCATATCAATTCCATATATTGCAAAATAGTTATTGCTGCATTCCAAAGTGATAAACATGTCACTTTCTTACTGTTAAGTGTTATAGGAAATAGTTCTGAAAGTTTTTATAGTAAAGTGAACATATACAGTAAAACATGGGGTAAGATGATAACCAACCGTTTGGTGCCATCCAGTGAGCTACATTAAAACTCTGTCTCTACTTGTATGTCGAGGATAGAGTAGTCTTCATGGAGCTGGTGAGGCTTGAGTCATGATGAGGAGGTTGTCAAGGATGACTGGAACTCTCAATGCCTCTACATGTGGCCACAGCTGCTGGCTATTTGAGCCGGTTGAAGGCTTTCTGTACCCACCGCTCACTCAACTGGAAGCAAATCAATTTCCCCTTGACAGTTTTTACCCTGTAGTAGAAAAATAATGGTACAAAGAAAAGGGTACTATTCAGATGGGTACTATTCCTTTAATGACTGTTGCAAGTCAGTGAAAGTCACTAGTTCTTTAGTCTTCCATAATTGAGACAATGCAATGGCCTCAAACTAAGCGTTTGCTGTTGAACTCTGGCATCACTGGAAGAGGAACAAACACTTACACAAATGCTGGTAGGGGGCAGCCACTGTGAGTCTTCTGGATTGAGACAATCTTTTTGTGGGGGACACTCACTTTGAGGAAGTGGAAACAGCAGCTTTCTGGTGAAGTCTGCAGTCCAAGAGCTGTGGGGGGATAGGATGGGTCAATTAGAACATCCTTGTGACTATTGACTACGAGGCAATCAGCCCAAGATAAACATGACAATCTTACAGGTATATAATCAAGATCATAAAAGGATAACTTATCTAAGTGCCCCTATCAAGAGGGCACATAAGCACCCACTTGGGTTACATCCTTCTGTTAATGCACAATCCTTATGAAAATGTAATGAACTTACGGGTAGCATAGGAGTGGAACACTGTCAACAGCAATAACCCAAGAGCCAAGCAGGTAGTCTTCATGATGGTTTAAGATTTGTCGAAGGTCTGGCTTTTGCCCTGTTGTCTTGGTTCCTCTTTAGTCTGAGTCCGTAAGAGTTACATCTCCCCATATAAATACTGTCCAGATGCATAATGGAACTTCCAGAGTTATATTAATATTTTGTTGAAGAGTAGGTGCCATTACACACTACCATTATAATCTCAAAATGTCCCTACGCCCCCGTAGCTTGCCAAGTTAACCACTACTGATCAATGGCTGTAGTCTTTATATTCACTTCCTTTTTGAGAGGTAGGGGACTCTGTAAACATGATGGTGTGAAGATAAGATTCAATGCAGTGCCACCACAGTGCTTACAACTTCTCTCCAGCACCCCTCTGTCAGTGGAAAGCTGGTGACGAATCTTCACAAGAAGTGGATCAAGCAGGAAGGGGTCAGAGTGTATGACAAAATTTTGCTAAAAATATTTTTTCCTCTTACTGTATTTCATCAGCTATTTGAAAACATGACATCATCAAACAACATCAGCAGTCCTGGAAGAAGCTGAATCTTCAGATGTGTGACTTTGTATGTTGTCCTCCTGCATTATTTAGTTGTAATAGATCAAATATGGGTATACAATCGCAATTACTGCAAGCCTTTAAAGCGGCAATCAGCAGTTAAAGCAATAACATGGATAGGGTTGGAGAAATGTAACCACTCTCAAATTCATAGAGCTATGTAAAACATTGGAGTAAAACACACTTATATTTTGAGTTCTGATGGTGAAAGACAGTTGAACTAAGCTACATACATAAGTCCAAAAATGGATGTAGTAACTACAGATTGCCCCTTTAACTGAATTAATATAAACAAAGTATTCACACCCTTTGACTTTTTCCACATTTTGTTGTGTTACTCCCCCCCCTTAAAAGATTTAGATGCACTATTGTAAAGTGGCTGTTCCACTGGATGTCATAAGGTGAATGCACCAATTTGTAAGTCGCTCTGGATAAGAGCGTCTGCTAAATGACTTAAATGTAAATGTAAATTTAAAATGAATTAAATGTCGTTTTTTTGTCACTGGCCTACACACAATACCCCATAATGTCAAAGTGGGATTGTGTTTTTTGACATTTTTACAAATTAATACAAAATTAAAAGCTGAAATGTCTTGTAACAATAAGTCAACACATACAATTAGCTGTAAGGGCCCTCAGTTGAGCAGTGAATTTCAAACACAAATTCAACCACAAAGACCAGGGAGGTTTTCCAATTCCTCACAAAAAAGGCACCTATTGGTAGATGGATAAAAAGAATGCAATTGAACATCCCTTTGAGCATGGTGAAGTTATGAATTACACTTTGGATGATGTATCAACACAGCCAGTCACTACAAAGATACTGGTGTCCTTCCTAACTCAGTTGCCAGAGAGGAAGGAACCCGCTTAGGGATTTCACCATGAGGCCAATGGGGATTTTAAAACAGTTAAGGCTGTGATAGGAGAAAACTGAGTATCAGGGGTGTAGGTAATGCTTCAGGAGCACTCCCCCACCTTTTTTAATTTGAAAATACATGGAGCTGGTAAAACTATTTCTGGAAAATGTATTCTGATTAATTATATTAAATTACCATGAAAAAACATTTAATGACAGACCAAATAAGTATGTAGGCTATAGCAGCCTAGAGGTAGGGAAATTATGGTTTCATCTATGAAAATACACTTTATGAATTGATAGTTCACCTCTCTATTTTATTTTATTCTTTAATAGGGTATATTGTAGCCATGTGTTGAAGCTAATTAAATGAAAGTGTATTTATGATACAGTGTAGTGCAGTGTGCAGTAGTGGTTCGTGGGTAAAATCACTGGGGCAGCCAAGCCCCCCCCCCCCTCCCTTAATTCATATGCCTTGCTACCATGATATACTGTATTTGCTTAAAGGCTGAGACAATAAAAAGACACAGTGGCAGAATAAATTCAACCAAGCCTTTGTTTTTATCACAAAACCAGATAGCAACCTCTGTCCAGTAAAGTATATTGCATGTACAGTAACATGACCTACAGCATAGTCAAGCAAGTTCATGTTTCCAACAGTTTCAGACCACAAGACAACTGTTGATTTAGAACCGCAGTGTTACATTTACATTTGAGTCAAGTGCCTTGCTCAAGGGCACATCGACAAATTTCACCTAGTCAGCTCAGAGATTAGAATCAGCAACCTTCAGTTACTAGCCCAACCTCTAAACCGCTAGGCTACTGCCCAGTCCACTATAAGTAACAAAGAAAACAGGAGCTGCCTCCACTATTCCAGCACCATTTCCACTTAAACATCATCAAATCACCTCTGCTTAGTCTAACACAGTGACAACTTAAAGATGCCAAAAACAATTTAGTCCAATCAATGTAAGATACATATGATGTGGCTGTCCATGGTTTTCATACAGTAAAAGCATTTATATTTTGTTGTCCTAGTCTAAAATGCTTGCTCGCCAAACTTCCATTCATGGGAAACGTTAGCTACTTAACATTAGCGTTCTACATCTAGCTGCATGTTGAACTTCCATCTTCTCAGGCCAGGGGCACAATGCATGAATTAATGATTGGATCAGAATCGTCGTCATAAACATTGGCCAGTATGGAGAATTAAGTAAAACCACAAGTCCAAATCCCTATCTCTAACCATGGCTAATTTAGGAAAGGAACAAGTTTTTCTGTCAATGGTGTATGCTCTCAATGGGATTTGATAGGAGTGATGCCAATTTCAAGCTGGCCTCCCTTTATACTTTCAGGACCATTCACAGTTGAGCTCGCTCAGTTTAGCTCAACGCTGATTGGATTTTAAAAAATACTTTTTTGTCAAGGGAAGCAAAGATGGTACTTTTTGGAGAAATGTCCTCTGGTCTGATGAAACAAAAATAGAACTGTTTGGCCATAATGACCATCGTTATGTTTGGAGGAAAAAGGGGGAGGCTTGCAAGTCGAAGAACACCACCCCAACCATGAAGCACGGGGGTGGCAACATCAGGCACTTCACAAAATAGATGACATCATGAGGGGGGAAAGTATGTGGATATATTGAAGCAGCATATCAAGACATCAGTCAGGAAGTTAAAGCTTGGTTGCAAATGGGTCTTCCAAATGGACAATGACCCCAAGCACACTTCCAAAGTTGTGGCTAAATGGCTTAAGGACAACAAAGTCAAGGTATTGGAGTGGCCATCACAAAGCCCTCAATCCTATAGAAAATTTGTGGGCAGAACTGAAAAAGCCTGTGCGAGCAAGGAGGCCTACAAACCTGACCCAGTTACACCAGCTCTGTCAGGAGGAATGAGCCAAAAGTCACCGAACATATTGTGGGAAGATTGTTAAAGGCTACTTGAAACGTTTGACCCAAGTTCAACAATGCTACCAAATACTAATTGAGTGTGTGTAAACTTCTGACCCACTGGGAATGTGATGAAAGAAATAAAAGTGAGAATAAATCATTCTCTCTAATATTATTCTTAAAATAAAGTGGTGATCCTAACTGACCTAAGACAGGGAATTTTTACTAGGATTAAATGTCAGGAATTGTGAAAAACTGAGTTTAAATCTATTTGGCTAAGGTGTATGTAAACTTCCGACTTCAACTGTATATTATTGGCTTCCCTTGGCATCCATGGATACACGCCACTGGTGTAGTGTAAGCTACACAATGCAACTAATTTAATGTAATTGAGCGATCCTGGCGGGTACTCCAATCTTTTAAAATAGCACTCATTAAGATCTGTTGCCTACGCCTAATAGTCCAAAACTGTCTTTTCAGTCTATTCTTGTTCTGAGAAATGAAGGCTATTCCATGCGAGAAATTGCCAAGAAACTGGAGATCTCAACGTCAACAGTGAAGAGGTGAATCCGGGATGCTGGCCTTCAAGGCAAAGTTCCTCTGTCCAGTGTCTGTGTTCTTTTGCCCATCTTAATCTTTTTTTTATTGGCCAGTCTGAGATATGGCTTTTTCTTTGCAAGTCCGCCTAGAAGGCCAGCATCCCGGAGTTGCCTCTTCACTGTTGACGTTGAGACTGGTGTTTTGCGGGTCCTAAGCTGTCAGTTGAGGACGTGTGAGGTGTCTGTTCCTCAAACCAGACACTCTTATGTATTTGTCCTCTTGCTCAGTTGTGCACCAGGACCTCCCATTCCTCTTTCTATTCTGGTTAGAGCCAGTTTGTGCTATTCTGTGAAGGGAGTAGTAAACAGCGTTGTACGAGAACCTCAGTTTCTTTGCAATTTCTCGCATGGAATAAAATTAGTCTCAATTAGTCTAAAGATGGCCAGTTTTATTGCTTCTTTTATCACAGAAACAGTTTTTCAGCTGTGCTAACATAATTGCAAAAGGGTTTTCTAATGATCAGTTAGCCTTTTAAAATTACAAACTTGGATTAACTAACACAACGTGCCATTGGAACACAGGAGTGATGGTTGCTGATAATGGGCCTCTGTACGCATATGTAGATATTTCATAAAAAATCAGCTGTTTCCAGCTACAATCATAATTTACAATATTAACAATGTCTACACTGTATTTCTGATCAATTTGATATTATTTGAATGAACAAAAAATAGCTTTCTTTCAAAAACAAGGACATTTCTAAGTGACCCCATACTTTTGAATGGTAGTGTATATCAATTAGATCTTTCTGTATTTAATTTTCAATAAAGTTACAAAAATGTTATCAATTTTGAATTCAGGCAGTAACACAACAAAATGTGGAATAAGCGAAGGGGTATGAATACTTTCTGAAGGCACTGTCTATGCATAGTCACACTCGGTCTACTGTATGACAATTATTTTAGGAAACCCCCAAGCATATGTTCTTCTTTTTTTGTTGATGTGAAAAGCGTAGGATGCTGTTTTCCTCTTTTGCAGAAATCTGTGGTGTAGAGCTATCTGTGTCAAGTGGAGATGCTATAGACAGCAGATGTTATCAGATATTTCCACATGCATACAGTAAGATTTTTTACAAAGTTCTTATCAGGCTGACT
Source organism: Oncorhynchus gorbuscha (assembly GCF_021184085.1). Lineage (NCBI taxonomy): Eukaryota > Metazoa > Chordata > Actinopteri > Salmoniformes > Salmonidae > Oncorhynchus > Oncorhynchus gorbuscha. The sequence goes on along the minus strand of NC_060173.1, from coordinate 42,174,420 downwards.
CACACACTCACACACATTTTCAACCCTCACCAATTTCCACGGATAATTCATCATTGATATTCTGCAATAATGCAAATGATATAATTCTAGACCTCACATGTATGTTCAATAAATGTTAAATGAATGTAGACAATATGTTTTGTTTTGGCCTTGTATTAGGTTTTGGTTGTAAATTGCAATTAGACAAATTTTACAACCCAGTGTAGACTGCAAAACGTTGATGACACTGACTCACGTTATAAACAAATTAAGTTAGTTAGATAGATTAGATATTAATTTATGAAGTTCATTGCCTCACCCTTTATGGAAGTTCATCATCTAAGATACTCACAGTAATTTTCCACCTCTCAATGTCCTAGTCTGTAATCCCCAGAAGACTTCAATCATTCTAGTTCACAATAACTCCATGGCTTCATACCACAATGGCTACCACCCTGTAGCACTCACATCTGTAATCATAAAGTAATTTGAAAGGCTGGTTAGGGCACACATCAACTCCATCACCCCATTCACCTCCAGACCCACTCCAATTTGCATATTACCCCAACAGATCCATAGACAATAGAATCTCAATTGCACTCCACACTGCCCTCACCCACCTAAATAAAAGGAATACCTATGTGAGAATGCTGTTCATTGACTACAGCTCAGCGTCCAACACCATTGTTCCCTCCAAGCTCGTCACCAAGCTTAGGACCCTAGGACTGGACACCTTCCACCTTCAACTGAATCCTGGACTTCCTGAAGGGCCGACACCAGGTGGTAGGGTAGGCAACATCTCCTCCGCCACGCTGACACTCAACACGGGGGCCTCACAGACGTGTGTGTTTAGCCCCCTCCTGTACTCACTGTTCACCCACGACTCTGTGGCCACACACGACTCCAACACCATCATCAAGTTTGGGATACAGGAAATGTGGGGACGAGCACACCCACATCCACATTGACTGGGCTGCAGTGTAGTCGGTCGAGAGCTTCAAGTTCCTCGGCGTCCAAATCACTAAGTATTTCAAATGGTCCACTCACATGCACACTGTCAGGATGAAGGTGTGACAGTACCTCTACCCCCTCTGGAAGATGAAAAGGTTTGGCATGGGCCCTCAAATCCTCCAAAAGTTATACAACTGTACCATTGAGAGCAACTTGACAGCACCGCCCTTGTTTGCATGATGTTAGAGAGGGTGGTGCGGACAGCCCAGAACATCTCTGGGGCTGAGCTCCTCGCCATCCAGGACCTCTATATCAGGCGGTGTGAAAGGAAGGCCTAGGAAAATCATTAAATACTCCAGCCACCCAAGCCATAGACTGTTCTCTCTGCTTCCACACAGCAAGTGGTACCGGTGCATCAAGTATGACAACAACAGGCAGAACAGCTTCTATTCCCAAGCTGTAAGACTGCTAAATAATGGCTACACAGACTATTTGAGTTGACCCTTGTATTTTATTTTTGCATTGTCTCTATGCACAATCACAGGACTCTACATACATACGGACACTGACACTCCAACACACATAACACGAATACACATTTATACTGACTCTACACACATACACGCACACACACTCACATACAATAATAATTGCTGCAACTCTGTTTATCATATATCCTGATGCCTAGTCACCTTACTGCTACATCTGTCATTCCAGTATCCCTGCATATTTTAAATATGGTATTGGAACTGACTCTGTATATAGCTTCTTGCTTTCTCATCTTCTTATTTTTATTTATTGTGTGTTTTTTTCTCTGACTTACGTTATTTTTAGTGCTACATTGATATTTATTACTGCATTTCGGGGTTTGGCGCTTGCAAGAAAGACATTTCACTGTACTTGTGCACGTGACATTAAAACTTGGAACTTAATCTACCGTAAACACAAGAACAAAAATATTGCGCGCTCGGTCTTGGCGTTATGGTAATTTATTCACCCACCACTGACGCACTTCCAAAGACCCGCTGAAATTCAAAGTGTATTTGAAAAGGCGTCAAATGAACAGCCGTACGAATCTTTTCGCAGTTTATGCTCAGTTTTGACTTGTTTGCTTGACCTACACGGACACTTCTGTTGAGGTAAGGGAATGTTATATTCGACATATTATAGGTGAATAGCTGAAAGTATGTTCAACCAGCTAGCAGCACTAACGTTCAGCTATCTGCATTCTCCAGAGTCCAGTTAGCTAACGTTAGCTTGTAGCTAGCCAGCTAGCTGAGTTATTGTAACGAAACTGCCGAATAAATCAATTAGCTAAGTTGCATGAACGATAGCTAGGAACTTAATTTGGTGTTTATTTCACAGGAAGATCATGGATGGGGAATTTCGAAGTGGGTTGGCGACAGCTTTGAAGAGACATAGAGACCCTTTGTCTGACACGGAAGACAATGTCCACTCGTCTGGTGAGTGTCAACATCACTGCGTGCGTATGAGTGCTTGTTAATTAAACCCCCTAAGGTAGAAGTCCACGCCCCGCGAAAATCTTAATTAATAAATTAATTCAAAATCAAATGTCAAAATGATCTTTGATATGACCTTTAAAACAATTCCATATCGCTAAGCAGACCCCCCCCACTTCCCTGGCTTAGACAGGTCTTAGACTTCTATTAAAGGCTTGAACAAGTATTAATTAGTGTCAACTTATGTCATCAGTGCAGTGTTGGGGCATACCCATTATTATTGTGAGCTTCCCTTTGCTGTCTTACAGATGTCAATGATGTTCAGAAAAGGCGTCGCCTGGAGTTGTTGGGCGAGGAGAATGTCAGCCCTACAAAGAAGTTTTCAACTAGAGATCGCCATCGGTGTGCAGAGCTGGTGAAGCCTGACACACCTGCTCTCTGCTCTGTCCGCTCCAGAGTACAGCAACTAACCCAGAGACGTGAGGGTAAGAGGATAACGCCCCCTCCTAAAATAACCAACTCACAGCCTGTATACAGTATCGATAGAATTAGAATATGGCAGTATCCATGCAACATTCAGATCTGTAGTCATTGAGAAACAGTGACTCCAACAGGGGATGTTTTGTTTACAGGAGGGCATGTGCTGGCTCAGAGATGCCTCTCTGATCCAGGGTCTGGGGTACCATCCATTAAATTCCAGGATGGATTCAAAGAGCACCATCTTATTGGTGAGTTTTCTACATTTACCTTCCAGCTTCTTTACCTTTCATTGAATGCGAGTAAGAACACATCTGCCCAAAAGTGGTTAAATGATGGGAGCATCTGGTCTGTTTTTCAGGTGAGGCAGAGTTCAGCTCGCGGGTGGAGCGGTTTAAATCCCCCACCACTCCTCAGGCCAGCCCCCTGCCAGCCAACCGGTGGCCCCGTACCCTCTCCAACGCTGTTACCAACTTACAACTGAAACTCGAGGCCAGTGACACGCCCAGCTCCAAACAAGCCTCCCGCATACGCCAGGTCTGTGCCACACACAGGTGAAAAATCTGTCTGTGCCCTTGAGCAAGGCAGCGTCCGCTAAATGACTAAAATGTACATGTAAAATGTACCAGGAGTCTTGAGGTATGCAATGCATTCTGAAATGTTGCTGTTGCACAATTCTTAAAATTCCTGTGAAGTTTCTAACTGCTTCTATTTGTCTGACCAATCAGGAGAGGGAGGAGGAGCTGCGTCTCGTAAGGGCCCAGCCAATCACAGAGAATGTCTTCCTAAAGCGAAGCTTCTCTGATTCCTCACTGACTGAGGTAAGTTATGTTACCATCTCTCTTGTGTATGGTCACGGAATATTGTTACGGGTTATGTTTTTTGGTTTCCGCTCAGCCCAGTCAAAGCTCTTCTCTGTCTTGGCACATCAAGGCGGAACGAGCTTCCCGCTGACACTAGGACAGCAGAGTCCCTGCCCGTCTTTCGAAAATGCCTGTAACTCTACATCTTCAAACAGTATTTTAAATTGCACAAATTCTGATCTGTTTCTCTTAGTTGTCTAAAACTCTAAGATCATATTTTATAACTTGTTTGCAATGGAACAAGCTTTCAAGTCATGCCCACTTGACTCATATTGCGATTTATAATGGACACTTTTTGAATTGCGTAAAGAACAGTAATTGTGTGATGGCGGTTATGCAGGGCTGTGTTCCAAATTAAATGACTACAAGTATGCTTGCTCTAGTTCCTCAACAGCACAGCTAGGAAAACTAAAAAATATATATTTTATAGTTCAACTCTTTGACATAAAATTGCTTAGGAGCTGCACATGTTGGAGAGGTGTGTGTGTGTGTGTGGCCACTTGGAGACACCAGTTAGTCCTCTCATTTGAACCCTTAATTTTTATTTTGCAGATACCCTACATTTTCCAGGAATAGGCTTATGTTACTGAATTTATCCACAGTATTTTCAGATTTTGTTGTAAGCGAATGCGACAAAGTACAGTCAATGTAAAATGCACATAAAATCTGTTATGTTGTGTAATGTTTGGTTTCAGCCCTGTCAGGTGAACTGTTGTGTACTCACCATTTGGTCTAATAATTTTCCCATTATCTCCAAACTGTTCCCTTTCAATTACTACTGTGGTTATACATTTTCATATTTCTTAAACATTTCAATATACTGTAGCAAATGCCCATGTGTGTAAAGGGGTAATTGCTCTGGATAAGACAGTCTGCTAAATTACTAAAATGTTGAGCTCAAGTACTTGTTTCCTGATAGAACAATGATACTTGTTGTGATATCATTAGAGGGCGACCCCACCCGTCTCCTCATTCTCCCCTTGGATGATGTTTAGACGTAGCAGGAGACTACAGTGGCCACCGTTCCAACCATGGAATGTGAGTTTACTTATATGGACTGAGTGTAACTGGTTCTGAGGAGAACAGGGTGTCTTGAAATGTCACAGGTGTCATTTTAATCCTCCAAGTCACTTGAATGGTAATCGGGTGTAGGGTTCACTTGGTCCTTCATATAGTGGTACAGAATCTTTATAATATATAATGCCTTCGGAAAGTATTCAACCCCTTGACTTTTTCCATATTTTGTTTCGTTAAAGTATGATTTAATTGTGGAAGAAAAATTCTACATGTTATGAAAATGTAATGAAAAATAAAACACTAATATATTTTGATTAGATAAGTTCAATGCATGTTAGAAACAGCAATAGCAGCAATCACAGATGTGTTTCTGGGTAAGTTCTTAAGAGCTTTGCACACAAAGATTGTTCAATATTTGCACATTCTTTTTCAAATTCTTCAAGCTCTGTCAAGTTGGTTGTTGACCATTGCTACACAGCCATTTTCCAGTTTTTCCATAGATATTCAAGTCAAATGTAAATAGGCCACTCAGGAACATTCAATGTATTCTTGGTAAGCAATTCTATTCTGTAGATTTGGCCTTGTGTTTTAGGTTATTGTCCTGCTGAAAGGTGAATTCCTCATCCGGTGTCTATTGGAAAGCAGACTGAACCAGGTTTTCCTCTAGGATTTGGCCTGTGCTTTGCTCTATTCTGTTTTTTTTTTATCCTAAGGAAACTCCCTAGTTCTTTGCTGATGACAAGCATGCCGTGCCCATAACATGATGCAGCCACCACAATGCTTGAAAATATGACGTGGTACTCGGTGATGTTGGATTTGCCCCAAACATAATGTTTTGTATTCAAGACAACAGTTAATTTCTTTGTTGCAAACAGGATGCATGTTATTTGAAATGTATTTTTTTTTTATTATGCACATGCTTCCTCCTTTTCACTCTTTAGGCTAGTAATTGTGGATTAACTACAATGTTGTTGATCCAGACTCAGTTTTCTCCTATCACAGCCAATACACTCTTAACAGTTTTAAACGACTATTGCCCTCATGGTGAAATCCCTGAGTGGTTTCCTTCCTTTCCGGCAAGGTGTATTGATACACCATCCAAAGCCTAATTAATTACTTCACCATTCTTAAATGGATATTCAGTATTCATATTTCTACTAATCGGTACCCTTTGTGAGATTTTGGAAAACCTCCCTGATCTTTTGTTTGAATATGTGCTTGAAATTCACTACTTGACTGAGGGACCTTACATATTGTATGTGCAGGTTGCAGAGTTGAGGTAGTCATTCAAAAATCATGTTAAACACTATTGCACACAGTGAGTCCTTGAAACTTATTATGTGACATGTTAAGCACATTTTTACTCCTGAACTTATTTAGGTTTGGCATAACAAAGGGTTTGATTACTTATTGACTCAAGATATTTCATATTTTCATTTGTTTAAAAGATGTAATGTATCTATTACATGGGATATTGTGTGTAGATTAGTGGGACAATCTCAATTTAATCCATTTTAAATTCAGGCTGTAACACAACAAAAAGTGGGAAGTCAAGGGGATTGAATACCTTCTCCTGTAGATGCATAGACATGTGCATAAGAGGAACACTGTATTTTAGGGGGCTAATTTGTCTGTGTCCAGCAGGCAGACCTCAATGTGACTGGTGATGAACCTTTTGGGGTGAAGGACGGCAGCTTTATCGAGACATCTGTCTTCACTAAGGTCGATGGAGTGGAGCCTCCAATTCAATACACCGGTAAGACACTGCAAGAGGAGAAGTCAATGCATTTCAGTTTATGAGCTTGAAGGTAGATAAGTTAATGGTATATGTTGAGAAAAATCTGACTAAAATGTAAGAATCTGAATTTTGTGCAAATATCAGTGTAGAGAGGTCAGATTGTGATTATTCAACAGGTGAGGTGGCAGAGTCCTCAGTTCACATGGATGTCCCACCAGAAGAGGTGAAGGGGAGACACATGGCTGAGCGACAGGCAGAGTGCACTATGGTCATTTGTCAGGGAACTTCTCTCCCAGATGAACAACATGAGGCAGCAGAGGGTCCTGTAGTGAAAGAGCAGCAAAAGGCAGTCTCTCCTGCTAGTGACAAGCATGTGGAAAGGGATTTAGTGGTGAAGTGCTATGTTAATGCTGAGTCCCATTTATTTTTAGATAATCCTGTGGCAATGGAGTCAAAAGGAGATGGTGAGAAGTTAGGTTCTTCTGTAGTTGAGCAGATGGGGTCCCTACAAGAGAAGGAGATGAGGTCTTCTGTAGTTGAGTTGGGGTCCTTTGTAGATGAGGACATTGTGGGTTCCCCTTTAGGTGAGAAACAGGTGGGGTCTGCTGTAGGTGAGGAAGAGGGGGTAGTTCAGTCCCAACTAGAGAAGGTTGGGGACTTATTAAGTGAGAAGATGGAGTCTTCTGGAGTTGAAGAACAAGGGAAAGCAGAAAGTATTTTAGTTGACGTCCAGGGTGAGAAGTCTGTTCTAGGTGAAGATCAGGGGGAGTTGGGTCCAGAGCAGGATGAGGCCGCAAACGCATCAGCTGTGTCAGACAGAGAACAAGGAGACTCTGAGCTGCTTACAGACGAGGAACCGACTGATGAACCACAGTCAGAGGCCAGAGGGTTAAAGAAAGTCACATTTATCCTGGAGCCAGAAATGATCAATGACTCAGCTCTGTCTGAGCTGGACTCTTCATCTAGCTGGAAAAGAGAAAGTATGTCAGGTGAGACATGTCTAGGTTGTTGGCACAAGTTGGGCAGGAGGTGAGACACAACCACGTTGGGTTACACATAGTTGCGCACACACCTGGGCATAGTCATAAAGATACTGGTCAAATTTTTCTGCCACTGCCATTGTCTAAGCAAGGAATTCAATGGGTCACGGCCAACACTTTGCACCTCCATCTTTCTTCTATACTATGAACAGCCAAATTATGACATTTTAAAATACTTGTTACATCGTGTTGTAGACCAGGGATTGTCAACTATATTCAGCTGTGGGCCAATTTATTTGAGTGGTTGGTCGTGGGGCCGGAACATAAAACAAATCTAAGTTTATTTGTCACATGCACCGAATACAACGGGTGTCGGCCTTAGTGAAATGCTTACTTACAAGCTCTTACAAGCTCTAACCAACAGTGCAATTTTTAGGTAAAAAATAGGTATAAGTAAAGAAATTAAAAATAAAATAACAGTGAAAATAACAGTAGCGAGGTTGTATACAGTTGGTACAGAGTCAATGTGCGGGGACACGGTTAGTTGGGCTAATTGAGGTTATATGTACATTTGAGGTAATATATTTGTAGACTGCGAATTGACCGCAAGAAGCCTAAACAGATATACTTTCTGAAAGCACTGTATTTCAGCCCCTTCACTTATTCCACATTTTGTTACGTTACAGCCTTATTCTAAAATGGATTTAATGTCGTTCCCCCCCCCCCAATTTACACTTCCCCATAATGACAAAGCAAAAACAGGTATTTCGGAATTTTTCCTAATTTATATAAAAAAATATATAAAAACCGTTGCATATTTAGACAAGTTTTCAGACCCTTTACTCAGTCCTTTGTTGAAGCATATTTGACAGCGATTTACAGCTTCAAGTCTTGGGTATGACGCTACAAGCTTGGCACACCTGTATTTGGAGTTTCTCCCACTCTTCTCTACAGATCCTCTCAAGCTCTTTCAGGTTGAATGGGGAGTGTCACTGCACAGCTATTTTCAGGTCTTTCCAGAGATGTTCAAATCTGGGGTCTGGCTGGGCCACTCAAAGACATTTAGACACTTGTCCCGAAGCCATTCCTGCATTGTCTTTGCTGTGTACTTAGGGTCGTTGTCCTGTTGGAAGGTAACCCCAGTCTGAGGTCCTGAGCGCTCTTCATCAAGGATCTCTCTGTACTTTGCTCCGTTCATCTTTCCCTCAATAATTACTGGTCTCCCAGTCCCTGCCACTGGAAAAACATCCCGAAAGCACGATGCTGCCACCACCATACTTCGCCGTTGGGATGGTGCCAAGTTTCCTCCAGCCGTGACGCTTTGCATTGAGGCCAGAGTTCAATCTTGGTTTCATCAGAACAGAGAATCTTGTTTCTCATGGTTGGAGAGTCCTTTAGTTGCCTTTTGGCAAACTCCATGCGGACTGTCATGTGCGTTTTACTGAGTGGTGGCTTCCGTCTGACTACTCTACTATAAAGGCCTGATTGGCGGAGTGCTGCAGAGATGGTTGTCCTTCTGGAAGGTTCTCGCATCTCCTTCCTGAGCCCCTTCTCCGATTTCTTAGTTTGTTTTGGTACCCTTCCCCAGATCTGTGCCTCGACACTCCTGTCTCCGAGGTCTACGGACAATTCCTTCAACCTCAGCTTGTTTTTTGCTCTGACATGCACTGTCAAATGTGGGACTTTCAATCAATTGAATTTACCACAGGTGGATTCCAATCAAGTTGAAGAAACATCTCAAGGTTGATGAATGGAGACAGGATGCACCGGAGCTCAATTTCGACTCTCGTAGTAAAGGGTCCGAATACTTATGTAAATAATGTATTTGTTTTTATTTTTATAATACATTTGTAAAAATGTCTAGCCCTGTTTTTGCTTTGTCATAATGGGGTCTTGTGTTAAATCATCAATTTTAGAATAAGGCTGTCACGTAACAAAATGTGGAAAAGGTAAGGGGTCTGAATACTTTCTGAATGCACTGAAATTATTATGTTTAGTCAAATATTACAAACCTTGATTACATTTCTGAACATTGTCCTGCATAGGGTACCGTCTTTGGGACAGTAAAACGGGTGTCCTGACTCTCTATGGTCTCAATCCCGTGGCGTTTATTGCAGGGGTGTTCAACCCAGTGTCATGGCTAAATTCCCAACCTGGCCACATTCCATCATGGCCACCTAATCTTCCACCTCATTCCTAATTGGCATATATCATTCCTCACCTCGCCAACTGATAGTTGATGTGTGGTGAGAGTTCTGGCACAAAATGGTTGCCGTGCATCACTGAGGTGAGTGCTTCACCTTGATGGTGGATGAGGTGAGTTTCCCTCTACTATGTATAGCGTTTTGAGTACCTCAGTTGGTAGAAAAGTGATATATAAATCCAATCATTATCTCTCGTGTGTGGGAATACTTTCCAAAATTAAAATAACTTGTAGCTGATTTCCTGGTATTTTTAGGCTTATGTCCAACAATGAAAATTAAACAATTTTATGTTTTTGGGGCTCAGAAAACTGCCAAATAAAACCAACGTTAATTGGGGAACCCTGTTGTAGACGCACTAGGGCAACTTTTTTTAATGTCTGGATGTAACTTGCTGAATATGGGGATTTATCCACAGAGACTGAGCTGAGCTCTCGCGATGAAACCAACACTGCTGAGATGATTGACCTAATGTTTGATGAGGTGCTGGAGGCTGCTGCCCAGGGAAGGATGGAAGAGGACACTGAGGATCACAATAGTGGCATAGCTACAGCGACGTGTGGAATAGAGGAAACAGACACAGAGTTGGACAAAGCTGAGGGTGAAGACCTGGAAGAAACCAAGGAACTGGACTCCAGTGCAGATGAGCTGCTGTCCTTCCCACCCAGCTTTATCCTCTCCCCTCTCAGCAAGTCTGTGGAAGCTGTGGTCACTCCTATGGTAAGGCTCTGCAGACAGACTGGTGCCATGGTCACCTAGTTCAATGTGATTCTGAAAGTGATTGGTATTTTATTAGGATCCCATTAGCTCTTGCGAAAGCAGCAGCAGCGACTCTTGCTAGGGTCCACACATGAAACATGACATCATACAGAACATTAATGGACAAGAACAGCACTGCATACTTACAAACGGCACATACAGCCTACACATCACATGCACACAATATCTAAGTCAATAAGGGAGAGGCGTTGTCGTGAGGTGTTGCTTCATCCGTTTTTTTAAACCGGGTTTGCTTTTCATTTGAGCAATATGAGATGGAAGTTCGACGCAATGTCTCTGTACGCTAACAATGCTGTACGCTTTCTTGAATTTGGGGACTGAAAAGACCCCTGTTGGCATGTCTGGTGGGTTGTTTGTGTGTCAGAGCTGTGTGTAAGTTAACTTCGCAAACAATTTGGAGTTTTCAACACAATGTTTATTATAAGAAATGATGCAGCCAGTCTCAACTCTTAGTCAAGAGAACTGGCAGGCGTTAAATGTATATTAGCCCAACAACTAGAGCCTGCAAGTGTGGTGTCAAAAGCAGTGCATCTCTTTATTATGGACAGACCTCTCCCCTCTTCATAACCATTTAATCTATACAGTGCGTTTAAGAAAGTATTTAGACCCCTTATCTTTTTCCACATTCTGTTACGTTAGTCTTACTCTAAAATTGATTAAATAAACAATTGTCCTCATCAATCTACACACAATACCCCATAATGACAAAGTGAAAACTGGTTTTTAAAAATGTTTGCAAATTTATTACAAATAAAAAACAATGCCTTCATTACATAAGTATTCAGACCCTTTGCTATGAGACTCATTTGAGCTCAGGTGCATCCTGTGCCCATTGCTGATCCTTGAGATGTTTCTGCAACTTGATTGGAGTCAACCTGTGATAAATTCAACCGACATGTATATGGTTGAATCATCAGCATACATGGACACAGGCTTTGTTTAATGCCAGAGGCAGGTCATTGGTAAACTTAGAAAGGAGTACCTAGAGCTTTCCTGCGGTACACCACATTTGACATGTTTGACATTCGAGAGGCTTCCATTAAAGAAACCCCTCAGAGTTCTATTAGGTAGCTCTGAATCCACAATATGGCAGAGGTTGGAAATCCATAAAACATAAGTTATTGTCAATAATATCAAAGGCTGCACTGAAACAGTATAGCTCAAACAAATGTAATCAATTTCTTTCAACCAATCATCACTCATTTGTGTCATTGCAGCACATGTTGAGTGCCCTTCCCTATAAGCATGCTGAAAGTCTGTCAATTTGTTTACAGAGAATTAGCATTGTATTTGGTCATACACCATTTTTCTCAACAGTTTACAGTTTGCGAAGAGCTGGCAGCAAGCTGATAGGTCAGCTGTTAGAACCAGTCAAGGCCGCTTTACCTGTCTTGGGTTGTGGAATGACTGGTTTTCCTCCAGGCCTGAGGATAAACACCTTCCTCTAGACTCAAATTAAATACATGATAGACAGGAGTGGCCAGTCAGCTACCATCCTCAGTAGCTTTCCATCTGTCAATGCCAGGTTTGTCATTATTGATCGATAACAATGATTGTTCCACCTCTCCCACACTAACTTTACACAATTCAAACTTAAAATGCTTTTCTTTCATTTGTTTTTTAATGCATGTATACGATGGCTCACTGTTCATTGTTGGAATTTCCCGCCTGAATTTCCCTACATTGCCAATGAAGTAATCACTAAAATAATATGCAACAACAATGGTTTTGTGATGAATAACCCATCTGAGTGGATGAAAGATGGAGTTTAATTAATCTTTCTGCCCATAATTTCATTTAAATGACTAAAGTTTTTTTTCCTCGTTTTTTTTTTGGCATTGTTCTTGGCTTTGAATGTTTTACACTTAAATGTTCCTCCACGTGTTTGATATCCCCACAGAGACTTGCAGCCAACCCTCCATCCCTACTTCTGACTCCTGAAGAGCTGACCACTCCCCCTGCTGATAGTGCCCCTCTCTACAGGTGAGTCATCTTGTCTTCTACACTTCAGGACAAGCAGAACTGACAGTGGTCAGCTAACATGAGTGAAATTAAACTCATTGACTATGATAATCTTTCAAAATATATGATTGGCTTGTTATTTATACCTGTGACAACTCCAATGTGTTTTGTGACAGCATCGATGCCTACCGCACCCAGAGACAGAGCACCAAGCCAGCCATTCAGAGTGTAACCCCAAGGGTGCAGAGGCATGCCGCTGAGAAGTCTCACCCCCAGCACTGTGTCAACACCAAGGAAAGGATCATGGTCTGTAGTAGGACTGTTGGAACGATTGAGTCTATTCTGTATGTCTTCCGTGTCATGGAGAGTGACTACCTGTGTAGCATATCATCCAAACTTTGCATGTCCTTTATGTGGGCATTGACAAATGTACCACCAGGAGAACATTGGCTTTGGCACTGACCACGTTTACATGCGTGCAGTATTCCGGATAGTAGCTCATATCCTGCTTAAGGTCTTTTTCGGCAGAAGCTGTTTCCATGCATTAAATTTTTTTTATTTTTTATTTAACCAGGTAGGCTAGTTAGTTTACATTTACATTTAAGTCATTTAGCAGACGCTCTTATGAGAACAAGTTCTCATTTGCAACTGCGACCTGGCCAAGATAAAGCATAGCAGTGTGAGCAGACAACACAGAGTTACACATGGAGTAAGCAATTAACAAGTCAATAACACAGTAGGAAAAAGGGGGGGGGTCTATATACAATGTGTGCAAAAGACATGAGGTAGGCGAATAATTACAATTTTGCAGATTAACACTGGAGTGATAAATGATCAGATGGTCATGTACAGGTAGAGATATTGGTGTGCAAAAGAGCTGAAAGTAAATAAATAAAAACAGTATGGTGATGAGGTAGGTAAAAATGGGTGGGCTATTTACCGATAGACTATGTACAGCTGCAGCGATCGGTTAGCTGCTCAGATAGCAGATGTTTGAAGTTTCTGAGGGAGATAAGTCTCCAACTTCAGCGATTTTTGCAATTCGTTCCAGTCACAGGCAGCAGAGAACTGGAACGAAAGCTGGCCAAATGAGGTGTTGGCTTTAGGGATGATCAGTGAGATACACCTGCTGGAGCGCGTGCTACAGATGGGTGTTGCCATCGTGACCAGTGAACTGAGAGAAGGCGGAGCTTTACTTAGCATGGACTTGTAGATGACCTGGAGCCAGTGGGTCTGGCGCCGAATATGTAGCGAGGGCCAGCCGACTAGAGCGTACAAGTCTCAGTGGTTGGTGGTATAAGGTGCTTTAGTGACAAAACGGATGGCACTGTGATAAACTGCATCCAGTTTGCTGAGTAGTGTTGGAAGCAATTTTGTAGATGAGTGATATCCCACTCATGAGTATCCCTGTATCCTTGAATACAAAATAATATTCCTTATTTAAGTTCATGTGGGTTAACTGAAATATGGACACTAGGCCTATAACTTCACGTAGCGTAGTATTAACTCCTTACAGTGAAATTGGACAACAAATGTTAGTTGTGTCTTGGGAACAGGAGTGGAGAAATTATTTCTTATAGCATCTCTTGCGGAAATGGAGTACACGTGTAATGTGTTATCTTTGACACTGTTATGCAAGCAGACAGTATTTCAACCACATAAGCTATGCACTCAAGACTAACTGAAGTTTTATCAGGAATGTGTTTCGTCATTTTCTCAGGTTTTCATTTCCTTAAAACCGGTCAAACTGATGACATTTTGCACAGGACTGATCTTTTCACTTTCGGAGTTATTCCATTTTCTCCCCAGTCCCCAAATGAAACTGTAAAACCGACAACTTTACAGATATTAACTGCTGTAGATTACTAATGCATTAATTCTATTGATGTAAGACATTATTCTGGTGAGCTTTACTTTATTTAGTCTTTTGGGGCAACAATTTATAACAGAAGAGAAGCTGCATGTCTCAAACTGTAGTTGACAACCAAATGTCGGAAATGTATAATATGGCCAGGTAGTCTACTTTTTGAAGTGGTTTGTTTGTGATAGGAGCATTATGTTCTCGTGTTCATTAACCAATTCAATTGTAATTACTGTCTGCTATATCAGGATTTGTAAGATACTGATAGAAATGAAAACAGTCAAATGTCAAGTTCATGGGAACGTTCTGACTTGCACAGTACAAAGACCTTCATTTTATAGCGACACACATACTTCCATACAAAACATCAGGTATCTACCCAGCCGACAGAGATTTGGGTCCGTGAGAATAGCTTCTCCCCTCCTTCCCCCAAGATAGGGAGAGACCTGGGATGTTCTCAAAGTCCCAGTCAAGGTCGGCACAGAATCTGACTCGGTCTGTTATCCCCAAAACATTAATTCCCCAAATCATTAATTCTGACTAAGAACTACACTATAGGGTATAATATTATTCTACTGACTATAACCACACACAGGATTATAATAATCTAACGATTCAAATCACTTTCATACATGCATTAAAATCTAACGATTCTAATCAGTTTTGATTCCAATCAATTTCATACAATCATACAGTTTCGAAGTTATAGTTTCAGAGTGTAATATTCTAATAATTTATTAAACACAAGTAAAACATATTCCCTTAAATTTGACAATCCGATGACATCACACAACACCCATGATATGTGAAACTGAGCCTGCACAGACCACAGTAAAGGGGATGAGATGTTTACATGCCACAGTATACCGTCTTACATCAGCATGTCCCAGGCATCTAATCTGGGTTTCTCATAACCGGGATACAAGCGTTTTCGGGTTATTGCGAACTGGATATGATGTTTATATGCATGAACTCAAAAATAATACTTGAGTGTCCCAAATAATAACCGGATATTGGTGTGCATGGATTTGGTATTTTAGTTATTTTATTAGGATCCCCATTTAGCTGTTGCAAAAGCTGCAGCTACTCTTCCTAGGTTCCACACAAAACATAAAACATCATTAGTATTATGTAAAACACAAAACATCATTAGACAAGGACAGAACTACATACATTTTTTTAAAGGCACATGTAGCCTACATATCAATGCTTAAACTCAAACTATCTAGGTCAAATAGGGGAGAGGTGTTGTGTCGTGGGGTATTGCTCTGTCTTTTTAAAGCCAGGTTTGCTGTTTATTTGAGCAATTTAAGATGGAAGGAAGTTCCATGCAGTAAGAACTCAATATAATACTGTACGTTTTCTTGAATTTGTTCTGGATTTGGGGAATATGAAAAGACCCCTGGTGGCATGTCTGGTGGGATAAGTATGTGTCGGAGCTGTGTGCAGGTTGACTATGCAAACAATTTGGGATTTTTCGACACCTTTTTATGTTTCTTATAAAAAGAAGTGATGCAGTCAGTCTCTCCTCAACTCTTAGCCAAGAGAGACTGGCATGCATAGTATTAATATTAGCCCTCTGATTACAATTAAGAGCAAACCATGCCGCTCTCATCTGGGCCAGCTGCAGCTTAACTAGGTCTGTCCTTGGAGCACTGAACCACACGACTGGATAATAATCAAGATTCGACAAAACTAGAGGCTGCAGAACTTCCTTTTTTGGAGTGTGGTGTCAAAGCAGATCATCTCTTTATTACGGCTAGACCTCTTCCCATCTTTGCAACCATTGACTCTATATGTTTTAACCATGACAATTCAAGGTAACGCCAAGTAATTTAGTCTCAACTTGTTCAACAGCCACACCATTCATTACTAGATTCAGATAAGGTCTAGTACTTAAGGGATGATTTGTACCAAATACAATGCTCTTAGTTTTAATGTTCATGACCAGTTTATTACTGGCCACCCATTCCAAAACAGACTGCAACTCGTTAAGGGTTTCAATGACTTCATTAGTTGTGGTTGCTGGCTCGTGATGGTTGAATCATCAGCATACATGGACACATGCTTTGTTTAATGCCAGTGGCAGGTCATTGGTAAAAATAGACAAGAGTAGAGGGCCTAGAGCTGCCCTGCGGTACACCACACGCATGTAAATGTGACCAATGGAAAGAAAGAGTATTTAAATGAGTATGGCTGGTTGGAGTGAATCTCCTATCCTCCTGTGATTGGTCAGGTTCTGAATGAGGATGCTGCCAAGCTGCAGATGGTCATCAAACAGACGTTGCAGGCCCTGAGCTGCTGCACTGACGAGGACCACGGCAGGGGCTCCCTGGAGGAGGCAGAGGCTGATAAACTGCTGCTCGTCTCCTGTGAGTCTCCATCCACTCATATCCCACCCCTAGCTTTGTGACGTTTTCTCTCCTCTCCCCTAATTTGTCTGCTGAATTAGTGTATAATCCTCAACCTCATTCATCTCACTGCTATTGCTTTTTTTCTCCTGTATACTTCTATGCTGGAAGGTATGATGGACCTCTTGATTTGTTCCATTGCTTGATCATCTGACTGTGTCCCCCTTTGTCTCTTCTGTGTGTCAGGTGAGAAGCGGGCAGCCCTGCTGGCTGAGGTGGCCAGGCTGAAGGAGAGGGGGGGCTCAGTCTCTGAGGATCTAGAGGGGGGTGATGGTGAGGGGGACTCCGGCATGTCCCAGCAGCCCTGCAGGGGCACCGTCAGCATCAGCAGTGTCCAGCTCCCTCTCAAGGTGGAGTTTGTCTGCTCTGCCCGCACACAAACAGGTACCTACAGTCGGTTAGGCTACGTGTGTTCTCACCTTTGTAGTTTGACGTTTGTTGCATCATTTAGTTTGAACCATTTACTCTGCTGCTGCTTGCTGCCAAGGTGAGTTGTTTGCCTGCTCATTTGGGTTAAATGTTCAAGTAGTAAAGTACAATTAATTCATTTTCAGCTCAAGACACATTTGAAACCATACCAGGTGATTAATGAACAACCCCCCTGACTATTTCTCTCCTCAAAGGTCGGCCCACTCATTATTTCTTTGTCCTGATTCGTTATGGACCCTGCAACATCGTTGCGACCCCATTGGCTACGGCAGTGGATGCCCAGAATGGCGACACCATCTCCTTCCCCACCTCCATCACCCTGTGAGTCCCGCTACTGGTTCCATATGGAGGAAGTGAAGAGTAAAGGAGAACTCACCAGACCGATTGTCAGTTTGTACAGTAGGGGGCTGTTCACTTGTCGACGCGTGTGTTGTACGGTTCATGTTGAATCTGTTTTGTAAATTACGGCCAGCACTCTGTTTAGAGTAGCTAAGTTCTCTCGGCAGGCAATCCTACTGGTCTGTCTTTGCCTTTAAAGGAGATGCTTGTGTAATATCTGCTGTACTACTGCTAAAATGGCTCTCACCCCTAGTCGGTCCAACTCTTTCTGTGACTGACTGTATTATGTCCCTTCAGGCAGGACATTCGCTCCAACTTTGAGATTGATGTGGAGGTCTACAGCCTGGTGAGATGGAACATATTACTTTATTTCTCACCTAAAACCTGTGTATTAGTAAATATCGTAGATGGTCAGTGATAAGAATGTGTGTTAACAGGTTGTATGTAAAAATGTACAAACTGTCTTCTATTACTCAGTCCCACACCTCAGGGAACACCTGCAATGTGGATCTCCGCAGCTCCACCAAGTCAAGGGTGAGTGCGACATCTTCTGATTTACGAATGCTATCCAATGTTGTATGGCTGACAATGAGAGAGATGCAGTGGGGCAAAAAAGTATTTAGTCAGTGACCAATTGTGTAAGTTCTCCCACTTAAAAAGATGAGGCCTGTAATTTTCATCATAGGTACAGTTCAACTATGACAGACAAAATGAGGAAAAATCCAGAAAATCACATTGTAGGATTTTTTAATGAATTTATTTGCAAATTATGGTGGAAAATAAGTATTTGGTCAATACTTTGTCATTGCCAACAAAGGGTATATAACAGAGGTCTAATGTTTTCTGTAAGTCTTCACAAGGTTTTCACACACTGTTGCTGGTATTTTGGCCCATTCCTCCATGCAGATCTCCTCTAGAACAGTGACGTTTTGGGGCTGTTGCTGGGCAACACAGACTTTCAATTCCCTCCAAAGATTTTCTATGGGGTTGAGATCTGGAGACTGGCTAGGCCACTCCAGGACCTTGAAATGCTTCTTGCACTGCCCGGGCAACTCCCTCGTTGCCCGGGCAGTGTGTTTGGGATCATTGTCATGCTGAAAGACCCAGCCACGTTTCATCTTCAATGCCCTTGCTGGTGGAAGGTTTTCACTCAAAATCTCACAATACATTGCCCCATTCATTCTTTCCTTTACACAGATCAGTCGTCCTGGTCCCTTTGCAGAAAAACAGCCCCAAAGCATGATGTTTCCACCCCCATGCTTCACAGTAGGCATGGTGTTCTTTGGATGCAACTCGGCATTCTTTGTCCTCCAAACACGACGAGTTGAGTTTTTACCAAAAAGTTATATTTTGGTTTCATCTGACCATATGACATGCTCCCAATCTTCTTCTGGATCATCCAAGTGCTCTCTAGCAAACTTCAGACGGGCCTGGACATGTACTGGCTTAAGCAGGGGGACACGTCTTGCACTGCAGGATTTGAGTCCCTGGCGGCGTAGTGTGTTACTGATGGTAGGCTTTGTTACTTTGGTCCCAGCTCTCTGCAGGTCATTCACTAGGTCCCCCTGTGTGGTTCTGGGATTTTTGCTCACCGCTCTTGTGATCATTTTGACCCCACGAGGTGAGATCTTGCATGGAGCCCCAGATCGAGGGAGATTATCAGTGGTCTTGTATGTCTTCCATTTCCTAATAATTGCTCCCACAGTTGATTTCTTCAAACCAAGCTGCTTACCTATTGCAGATTCAGTCTTCCCAGCCTGGTGCAGGTCTACAATTTTGTTTCTGGTGTCCTTTGACAGCTCTTTGGTCTTGGCCATAGTGGAGTTTGTCGTGTGACTGTTTGAGGTTGTGGACACGTCTTTAATACTGATAACAAGTTCAAACAGGTGCCATTAATACAGGTAATGAGTGGAGGACAGAGGAGCCTCTTAAAGAAGAAGTTACAGGTCTGTGAGAGCCAGAAATCTTGCTTGTTTGTAAGTGACCAAATACTTATTTTCCACCATAATTTGCAAATTCATTAAAAATCCTACAATGTGACTTTCTGGATTTTTTTTTTTCCTCATTTTGTCTGCCATAGTTGAAGTGTACCTATGATGAAAATAACAGGCCTCATCTTTTTTAAGTGGGAGAACATGCACAATTGGTGGCTGACTAAATACTTGTTTGCCCCACTGTACATGTCAAAAGCCCAGTTCTGATCATATTTATTTTTTAGGTCACTCCAAGGAAGCTTCTAAGCACCATCAAGGTAAATTCTGCTTTCTTACAGTGCCTTGCGAAAGTATTCGGCCCCCTTGAACTTTGCGACCTTTTGCCACATTTCAGGCTTCAAACAAAGATATAAAACTATTTTTTTTGTGAAGAATCAACAAGTGGGACACAATCATGAAGTGGAACGACACTTATTGGATATTTCAAACTTTTTTAACAAATCAAAAACTGAAATTGGGCGTCCAAAATTATTCAGCCCCCTTAAGTTAATACTTTGTATGGCCACCTTTTGCTGCGATGACAGCTGTAAGTCGCTTGGGGTATGTCTCTATCAGTTTTGCACATCGAGAGACTGAATTTTATTCCCATTCCTCCTTGCAAAACAGTTCGAGCTCAGTGAGGTTGGATGGAGAGCATTTGTGAACAGCAGTTTTCAGTTCTTTCCACAGATTCTCGATTGGATTCAGGTCTGGACTTTGACTTGGCCTTTCTAACACCTGGATATGTTTATTTTTAACCATTCCATTGTAGATTTTGCTTTATGTTTTGGATCATTGTCTTGTTGGAAGACAAATCTCCGTCCCAGTCTCAGGTCTTTTGCAGACTCCATCAGGTTTTCTTCCAGGTCCTGTATTTGGCTCCATCCATCTTCCCATCAATTTTAACCATCTTCCCTGTCCCTGCTGAAGAAAAGCAGGCCCAAACCATGATTCTGCCACCACCATGTTTGACAGTGGGGATAGTGTGTTCAGGGTGATGAGCTGTGTTGCTTTTACGCCAAACATAACGTTTTGCTTTGTTGCCAAAAAGCTCAATTTTGGTTTCATTTGACCAGAGCACCTTCTTCCACATGTTTGGTGTGTCTCCCAGGTGGCTTGTGGCAAACTTTAAACAACACTTTTTATGGATATCTTTAAGAAATGGCTTTCTTCTTGCCACTCTTCCATAAAGGCCAGGTTTGTGCAATATACGACTGATTGTTGTCCTATGGACAGAGTCTTCCACCTCAGCTGTAGATCTCTGCAGTTCATCCAGAGTGATCATGGGCCTCTCGGCTGCATCTCTGATCAGTCTTCTCCTTGTATGAGCTGAAAGTTTAGAGGGACGGCCAGGTCTTGGTAGATTTGCAGTGGTTTGATACTCCTTCCATTTCAATATTATCGCTTGCACAGTGCTCCTTGGGATTTTTAAAGCTTGGGAAATCTTTTTGTATCCAAATCCGGCTTTAAACTTCTTCACAACAGTATCTCGGACCTGCCTGGTGTGTTCCTTGTTCTTCATGAAGCTCTCTACGCTTTTAACGGACCTCTGAGACTATCACAGTGCAGGTGCATTTATACGGAGACTTGATTACACACAGGTGGATTGTATTTATCGTCATTTAGGTCAACATTGGATCTTTCAGAGATCCTCACTGAACTTCTGGAGAGAGTTTGCTGCACTGAAAGTAAAGGGGCTGAATAATTTTGCACGCCCAATTTTTCAGTTTTTGATTTGTTAAAAAAGTTTGAAATATCCAATAAATGTTGTTCCACTTCATGATTGTGTCCCACTTGTTGTTGATTCTTCACAAAAACATACAGTTTTATATCTTTATGTTTGAAGCCTGAAATGTGGCAAAAGGTCGCAAAGTTCAAGGGGGTCAAATACTTTCGAAAGGCACTGTATCTGTGTATTACTTGAAATGGTGAGGCACATATATTTATACCCCCTTTCCGGTTACATGTTTCTAATCTGAAAACGTTATCTTGTTGCTTTTCAACAGAGATCCAACCAAAATGTAACATGTAAGTATTGTCCTAGTTGCATATGATCTGAAGATGACATTTGTCCCGAGTGATGATAGTTTGATTGAATTGAATCAACACCCCACAGCTTCTACCATGCCGCCCCTAAACACCCAGCGCACCAGCAACTTCTCTCTGGTTGGTTCTCACAAGATCTCCCTGGCCTCCCTGGGCCAGAGCAAGTTCCCCCTGGACAAGGTAGGCTCATCTCACCTGGCTCCCCGTCTCAGTCACACCTGCTGCAGTGCTCCAACCTGGATGATATATGTTTAGTGTACCTGCCTGCACTCCTACAGTATGGGAAGATGTAGGGATGCATGTTTTGTCAGTCAATTCCTTGGTTTTATCGTGCCTCTTTAAAAAAAATAATAATTTTGAACCGCCTGCTTGCTAGATTGTATCTCATTGTCTCTTGAGGATGTGTGCCACTATCTTAATCTTTTTGGCTGAATCTACTGTATATCCTGTTACATTTTCAGATTTTCCACCTATTGTAATTCTTTCAGTTGCGATATCAGATCGGATGATTGTCATTTCCTCACATGACTTGTTTTTATTTTTTCTTCGTGATGTTAATCAAGTTTTCCAGTCTGGGCTGGGTCACTTGTAGGGCTGTGATTATGGAATTTGGGGTAACAATGAATTGCCATGCAAATTTGTATTTATTGTAAAAAATATTTAAAAAATGGTTGACTTTTTTTATTTATTTATTTTTAGCTTGTAATGAATCTTTGAGAATGATCTATAACATACCTAATATAAAACAGATTTGGTACCACCCCTGTCAAACTTTACTCACTTCATAAAAAATGAAAAATGATTATTGGGTAAACTATATCTACTTGAATATGAAATTGAATCGCCCACCCCAAATCTTCTAAAATGAATGTATTAAGATGTTTATGACCCCCCCCAAAAATTCACTCCTACTGTCTGTTACATAATTATACGATAACTGTGCCAGCCCTAGTCACTTGGGATGTTACCTCTATCCCTCCCTTTTCTGTCTCTCCACTTGTGCACAGATGAAGTTTGAAGGCAAAATCAGGAGACTCCTGGGAGATGAGTTTCAAGAAAAGGTTTCACTCTTTCACTTTTCCCCACGTTGCACCCTCACCTTTACCCCTTTTTTCTCTTTGCTTCTCCATTTGACTCCTTTCATGCGGCCAGCAAAACTGGTATCAATAATTAGTCTTCGCTACACTGGCTATAATATCAGTGATTGAGTGCTCCATAGGTAGATTTCTAAGCACATTTCAATCAATGTTCATGACTTTTCTTCAATTTTTCTTTATTGCACGTTTTGTTTACCTCCCTAGCTAGATGAACTACAAGCAGCTTAACCCTGGTATCCATGTAATTCCACCTTTGTGCAGGTGCCCTTCCTGTCTCCACTAGAGGGAAACATATACCTGCAACTGCACAGCGAGAGCCACTCTAATGTCCAGCACCAGGGCTTCCTTGTGAGTTTATTTTTTGTTGACTCAATTCGCTTCGATCTCAAGTGCATATTATCCTGTTCCTGTCCTCTATACTTTCTTTATTGTTGCCAGCAGCATACCACCCTGCATACCACTGCTGGCTTGCTTCTGAAGCTAAGCAGGGTTGGTCCTGGTCAGTCCCTGGATGGGAGACCAGATGCTGCTGGAAGTGGTGTTGGAGGGCCAGTAGGAGGCACTCTTTCCTCTGGTCTAATAATATCCCAATGCCCCAGGGCAGTGATTGGGGACATTGTCCTGTGTAGGGTGCCGTCTTTCGGGTGGGACGTTAAACGGGTGTCCTGAATCTCTTAAAGATCCCATGGCACTCATCGTAAGAGTAGGGGTGTTAACCCCGGTGTCCTGGCTAAATTCCCAATCTGGCCCTCAAACCATCACGGTCACCTAATAATAATCCCCAGTTTACAATTGGCTCATTCATCCCCCTCCTCCCCTGTAACTATTTCCCAGGTCGTTGCTGCAAATGAGAACGTGTTCTCAGTCAATTTACCTGGTAAAATAATAATAATTGTGATTCATCCTCCACCCACCCCTTCATTCTCCCTCCTTCCATCCAGACAATGTTTGAGGTGGTGAATGGATTTGGAGCTTGGCATCGGCGCTTCTTTGTCCTGGAGGGAAACCACATGTCCTATTGGAACCACCCCAATGACAGAGGCAGCAAGGTGGGCATTAAGCTATGACAGGGATGACTGGGCTTGGAGCTCTTGGTTCCAAGCTCTCAGGTTATCAGAACGATTTTGAAAAAAAGAAACTAAGGTTAACAATTCTATGTTTATGCACACTTGATAATATTTCTGATATCTTTTCTAATATTTCTAAGTTGTCTATGTACCTTTCCTGCTGCAAAATGCATTGCCTCTTGGGGACATTAATATTTTCTCTTAACTGAATATACAAAGTCACACTAACTTGATTTAAACATTCCCTCCTCTCCTCTACTGTTCTCTATGTTGTACTTGCAGGCAGCAGAAGGCAGCATCTCCCTGTCTAGTTCCTCTAGTCAGAGTGTGAAGCCAGTGATGAGAGACTCCTGTGCTCGCCCCTATACTTTTGAATTGGTCAGCAGCGTCCAGACTGCACAACAGGATGACCAGGGCGCTCTGGCCAAGTAAATAATATTACATATTTTCTTACTCCCTTACGACACAAGCAAGTTAGCTTGACAGCAAGTGGTCATGAATCTTTTCAATATTAATGTTTTGTGGAGGACTGACACTGCTAAAGTGAGCCTGTCTATCTGATAGACAGTGGTGTATTTGAATTGATCTTGTGATATTTATCATAACATTTTCTCTCTGTTCTTCAGGTGCTGGTTCTCAGCAGATACTGGGGAGGATCGAGGGGACTGGATGGAGAACCTGAACCAGGTTCTCCTGGACCTGCATACCTGGACTCGCTGTACCCCTGAACCATGCTAAAGCATAGCCCAACAACCAGGCCAGCTGTGGGAACATGAGGGACAGCAGTCTGTAACACACAGTTATAATCATATCTTTATGAATTCTTATTATTACCATTGGGAGATTATTTTAGACTTGGGGATATTTTGCCTTTCCTTTGATTTGTCACCTTTCAATAGCCATTTAAAATAGAGCTCCATCTTGTTGCTTGATATGTATACTATTTACCTGAGCTTGAAGTAGGTGATTTAAATGAATCCATATAATCTACAAACACTATTAAATATGTATCAAACCTAGTGCAGAAGAGCACTAACACTAAACAAATGATTAGTACAATAGTGTAGTTATAATTTTCATTAGACTAACAGAAAAATGCCAGACATGGCTGCTGGACAATATGATTTCACTACTACAGCATTGCTGTAATACCCTCAAGTGTAGAAATGTCTCTCGGAAATAAGAAATCTGTACCTGACACAACCTACCTAATCTAGAAACTTGTGAATTTAGTGATTCAACTAGAATTGCAGTCAAGTTGAGTTATAGTACTGTACTTGAAAAACTGAGCTATCTGCTACAAGGTAAATATGGACTATTTCACAAGTTAAATTCTTCATGTTCCTTCTATTGCTGTGTTGTGCATAACACAACAGGGGCCTGTCAACAAAGATGGTACCCAAGCACTTCAAATGGACTATAGAATGATAAGGTGTATAACGTTAGTGCTTCATCTCATGATAAATCCTAGTAGCAGCCTAAAAGGTGAATGTATATGCTGACTGTAGTCAACCTAGTTTTTTGTTTTTCCTTCATGTATTTACTGTCAATCGGTCATTCTCTTTCTGTGTGTGGATGTTATCCCTATAAAATACCTGTCAACATTGTTTATATGCACATGATTGATGGAGTAAATAATACAAATGGTCTAATGGCATACACTGTCAAGTTGTTTTGAGTCCATGCAGTTTGTCATGCTCTTCTGTAAATTTGATATGGAAAATATTTAATGTTTTTGGTGCACGTGCAATTTGAGTTTATAAAACCATAAGCTCAAATATAGCTTTCATTGTCCTCCGTCTTCAAGCTGACATCTTCCTCTATAATATAGCCATATGAATGAGTGAGCCATACAGTGTTTACAACATTGTAAAGTATTGAGGGAATGGGGTTGGCTATGGAACAGGAACTCGGGACAGGAATGTCATACAGGAAGTCATGCCTGTGTTTGATGTATACTGCTACAGAAAGATACTTCCTGGAGCCCCTCTGGGGGGAAGTGGGGCAGTTGGTTCTCAGCTCAAGGTGATGGGTGATGATTGGCAGAGTGGCCCAACTACATCCCAGGGCTCATGCCTCAGTGTCGTGTTCAGCCAGAACACTGGGCAGAGTCTGGTAAATTACACCATAGTCCCTATTTAGTGTATTATGGGCCCTGGTCTAATGTAGTGCACTTTTAAAGGGAATAGAATGCCCTTTTGAATGCATACTGGGCCTATAGCTAGTAGGACATTGATATGAGTGGTGAGATGCCCAGGGACAAGGCCAATGTTATAGGGGAAGTAATGAGAGACCGGTGTCTTTAGTAATTGGGGTGGTCCGTGAGATGCAGTAAGAACAATGGGGCACTGGTCTCACCCTAAGAGGAACTAATATCACATCCTCTCCCCAATCTGTAACTGTCATTCCTGGTAACCTCGTCTCCGTCTATTGTTAGATACTGTACCCTCAACCCATTATGGTACTTGGCATATGAACCCCTAAAGACATGTTACCGGAGCCTTTACATCTAATAAACCAATTGACCTTTTCACTGATTTGTGGAAGCTGCATCTGACTGGATTACCTTAACTGGAAAGAGAGAGTTTTAAGAAATCCCATCACACGTACAAAGGCTGTAATAATACTCCCACTTGGGGCATAGTTCTGTGTTTTGAAGAGGTCCAGGAAGTGGGGAGAGACACAGATGTGGCGAGAGGTCAGGGGACTTGCTGATACACAAATTAACAAACTCCCTTTAGAGGTAGAAGTTGTGTAACATCCCTAGTTTGTCCCAGATCTCAACAGCTGTGGAAGATCAGAGGATTTGCTCCTCAAAGCTACCAATGTTAAGGGCAGTACAGAATTCCCTTATTGAAATGTCCTACCAAGATGGATTAGAGTTTCCCCCCTTCATTTCTAATGACAAGTACTGTAGGTATGCAAGTATGTATAAAATTATTTTGCCCATTTAAAGAAAATATGTTTGAGACGCAGAGCGCCACTGTTTGATACAAGACCACGCCCCTTCGAATGACGAAGGTTCCCTTTACCTCTGCCTCTCTCCCTCCCTGCCGGCCTCTCCATAGAGGATGTGTCTGAGAGAGTGAGAGGGGAAGACCGTCAGTAGAATGGATATGTGCCTTCGCTCCTTTCTCTCTTTGTGGTGTTCTGGTCCTATGTGTAGGGCTATCGTTGGTGTTCTGGTCCTATGTGTAGGGCTCGTGGTGTTCTGGTCCTATGTGTATGGCTCTCTTGGTGGTGGATGGGTGGACCGCTGAACTTATGGCAGACAGACAAGAATGGTGGTGACAAACCTGAAGGTACAGATGTCTACATGCTCACGTTCAAATCACTAACAACCACCACCACAGATTGTACCAGCTGACTCACACCAACACCCACTTCTCACAACAGAAAACAATACATGGCTTTAATGTGTTTATGAGTTGGCTGTAAATGTACATGCATCTAATTCTCTTACCCTCACCGACTGGAATTGTTTCTGTGTTAGACAAGGGAAGCTTATTCTAAGTGTTTCTCTGACAGCATCTCCAGCTTGCCTATATTTAGACTTCCATAGGTTTGTTGTGCTGCAGAATTGATGATGTCATGCTTGGTCATATTTAATGCTCATGGCCACCACTGAGACAGACGGTGCTGTTTGTCTAAATGGCACATACATACATGCACACACACACATAAACACATCGTGCTGCTCCCCATTGACTCATTGCTCATGACCACACGCACACACACACACACACACACACACACACACACACACGTCATGCTGCTCCCCATTGACTCATAATTGCTCATGACCACACACTCATCAGTTTTGTTGTTTTGCTTGTATATCTTTCCAGAAGTACAGACAGACGTATACTTTTAATGTGGATCCTGTCACATATATTGTTTGATTGAATATCTGGTGAATTGAGCTTGTTTACATCTGATTGACAGATGCTGCAGCAGCGCTCTGAGGTGTGGCCAGAGGTGTGGAGGACAGAGAGCTTGGCCTGGGACGCTGCCCTGAAGTGGGTATTGGTGTGTTCTGTTGCCCTGAGCATTTGGAGAGGTTGGGACAGTACCGCAAAAGGGAATGTCTGAGGACCTCATCCATCCACTCCAGACTCAAGGTATCATGTAATTACAAACACACCTGCTCTCACTGGAAGCAATTGTCATTTCCCATGTGAAATTATATAGACTTGAGGGAGAAATTGATACCATTCCCCAGATCTGTGCCTCGACACAATCTCTGATCTCTACAGACAATTATTTTGACCTCACGGCTTGGTTTTTGCTCTGACATGCACTGTCAACTATGGGACCTTATATAGACAGGTGTGTGCCTTTCCAAATCATGTCCAATAAATTGAATTTACCACAAGTGCACTCCAATCAAGTTGTCGAAACATCTCAAGGATGATCAATGGAAACAGGATGCACCAGAGCTCAAATCGTAGTCTCATAGCAAAGGGTCTGAATAAATAAGGTATTTCAGTTGTTTATTTTTAATACATTTGCAAAAATGTATAAAAATCTGTTCACTTTGTCATTATAAGGTATTGTGTGTGTATATTGATGAGGGAAAAAATGTACAGTGCCTTGCGAAAGTATTCGGCCCCCTTGAACTTTGCGACCTTTTGCCACATTTCAGGCTTCAAACATAAAGATATAAAACTGTATTTTTTGTGAAGAATCAACAACAAGTGGGACACAATCATGAAGTGGAACGACATTTATTGGATATTTCAAACTTTTTTAACAAATCAAAAACTGAAAAATTGGGCGTGCAAAATTATTCAGCCCCTTTACTTTCAGTGCAGCAAACTCTCTCCGGAAGTTCAGTGAGGATCTCTGAAAGATCCAATATTGACCTAAATGACTAATGATGATAAATACAATCCACCTGTGTGTAATCAAGTCTCCGTATAAATGCACCTGCACTGTGATAGTCTCAGAGGTCCGTTAAAAGCGTAGAGAGCTTCATGAAGAACAAGGAACACACCAGGCAGGTCCGAGATACTGTTGTGAAGAAGTTTAAAGCCGGATTTGGATACAAAAAGATTTCCCAACCTTTAAACATCCCAAGGAGCACTGTGCAAGCGATAATATTGAAATGGAAGGAGTATCAAACCACTGCAAATCTACCAAGACCTGGCCGTCCCTCTAAACTTTCAGCTCATACAAGGAGAAGACTGATCAGAGATGCAGCCAAGAGGCCCATGATCACTCTGGATGAACTGCAGAGATCTACAGCTGAGGTGGGAGACTCTGTCCATAGGACAACAATCAGTCGTATATTGCACAAATCTGGCCTTTATGGAAGAGTGGCAAGAAGAAAGCCATTTCTTAAAGATATCCATAAAAAGTGCCACAAGCCACCTGGGTGACACACCAAACATGTGGAAGAAGGTGCTCTGGTCAGATGAAACCAAAATTGAACTTTTTGGCAACAATGCAAAAAGTTATGTTTGGCGTAAAAGCAACACAGCTCATCACCCTGAACACACCATCCCCACTGTCAAACATGGTGGTGGCAGCATCATGGTTTGGGCCTGCTTTTCTTCAGCAGGGACAGGGAAGATGGTTAAAATTGATGGGAAGATGGATGGAGCCAAATACAGGACCATTCTGGAAGAAAACCTGATGGAGTCTGCAAAAGACCTGAGACTTGGACGGAGATTTGTCTTCCAACAAGACAATGATCCAAAACATAAAGCGAAATCTACAATGGAATGGTTCAAAAATGAACATATCCAGGTGTTAGAAAGGCCAAGTCAAAGTCCAGACCTGAATCCAATCGAGAATCTGTGGAAAGAACTGAAAATTGCTGTTCACAAATGCTCTCCATCCAACCTCACTGAGCTCGAGCTGTTTTGCTAGGAGGAATGGGAAAAAATGTCAGTCTCTCGATGTGCAAAAATGATAGAGACAATACCCCAAGCGACTTACAGCTGTAATCGCAGCAAAAGGTGGCGCTACAAAGTATTAACTTAAGGGGGCTGAATAATTTTGCACGCCCAATTTTTCAGTTTTTGATTTGTTAAAAAAGTTTGAAATATCCAATAAATGTCGTTCCACTTCATGATTGTGTCCCACTTGTTGTTGATTCTTCACAAAAAAATACAGTTTTATATCTTTATGTTTGAAGCCTGAAATGTGGCAAAATGTTGCAAAGTTCAAGGGGGCCGAATACTTTCGCAAGGCACTGTATTTAATCCATTTTAGAATAAGGCTGTAATGTAAAACAAATTAGGGAAAAAGTCAAGGGGTCTGAATACTTACCGAATGCAGTGTATGTACACTTGTTTAGTGCAGTGAGAGTCAGAGAGAGGGTTGAGCATCATTTAAGAGCCCACATTGCTAACCGGAGTTTGTATTGTGTAGGAGAAAAGAGTCTGGGTGGAGTTTGTATTGTGTAGGAGAAAAGAGTCTGGGTGGAGTTTGTATTGTGTAGAAGAAAAGTGTCTGGGTGGATGCACAAGCCCTGGAGGTTGAGCTGACAGACTGGCAGAGAGAGCAGGAACCAGACACTGACCATGAGGCCATTACCATACCAGCCTGCCAACCATCATCACACAGGTTAACAAACATACAATCTACATTAAGGCTGCTTTAAAATGGTCAGTATATAACATGTTTGCAATGTGGTTGTGGTAAATGTTATTTTAATGCACATACTTGAGTTGTGTTGGTGATATGTTGTGGAGGGTTTTGAGGCCTGTGAGTTGTGATGTTCTGTTTGTGTCATTGTTGTGTTAGATGCTGGAGGGGAATGTGCGGGTCTCTCTGATCAGTGAATCACTTTAGAATCAGACCACACAGGTGGGGCTCTATGAGATGGAGAACCTCAATAGGTGGGTCTGTTTTTTTGTGTGTGTATGTGCCTAATGTGGCTGTGTATGTATGAGAATGGTGTAGTGAATTTGTGATACTTTTCCTATAACCTATATATCACCTATAATATTTGCTCGTGCGTGTAATCACTGGATCTGCTTTCTCTCTACATCAGTCTCCATGTCCAAGTCTCGCATTTCGTCTCCCTCTGTTTCCAGTTTCTGGGAGATGCCTGTTGAATTTGGGAAGGAGCATCGCTGGGATCAAAGCACAAATAACAAGTTCCACCTCTATCTACTGGCCTCTAAGAGACTGCATCATCCTCATCCTCTATCAACCCCTGGCTGCTCTGGACCGGGTTGTGAGGATGGCCTGGCGATCCAACCCTTCCTAGAGGGACTCCTGTCTCGCTCCTGACTGGCCCAGGGATACATCACGCTCACTTTGAAGTTATGTGGCGTCCTGGAGCGCCATATTGAGATGTATAGTTGTGTTCGCCCACCCTGCCAGCACCTTTTGACAATCATATTAGTCTGTAGCTGACTTGTACCAGTGTCCTGAGTAGCGTTTGCAGCCAGTGGCTGATGGTGGTGGAGTATGTGAGGGTGTTGATACAGAAGAGGCTGGTGTGTTGTAATGCAGAGGAGCGACGTGAGCTGGCCCAGAGAATGGCACTGGATGCCCAGTACCTGAGGGATCTCTTCCAGGGCCTGGTTGTGAGGATACACTTGAGTTTAGATCCACACCATACCCAACATACACCTCAAACCACACCCTCGTTTTAATTCACTGCACCATTTTATGTACAGTTTCCATTTTCACGTAAATACAAACACACTGTATACTAGCAGTCAAAAGTTTAGACACCAACTAATTCAAGGATTTTTCTTTATTTTTACTATTTTATACATTGTCTTCACTATTATTCTACAATCTATGAAATAACACATGGAATCATGTAGTAACCAGAAGTGTTAATCAAATCAAAATATATTTGATATTTGATATTCTTCAAACAGCAACCCTTTGCCTTGATGACAGTTTTGCACACTCTTGGCATCCATCTTCTCTGACACCCTGGTGCCTATTCCTAGCTTGCCATTCTGTCTGCCTACTGCCATCTGTGCCTGACTACCAATTTGCACCTTTTAAATTCACTAATCACACACACAAGCTTGCGGTTTATAAGTTATATAAACTTGAAATGAACAGTAATACAATTAAAATGTGTGAAATTCATGACTTCTTTATTGGAATAATATGTTGATGAATCTGATAACTTTTAAGTGTTTGATCACTGCCAGAAAGAAATACAGGTAACAAAATAAATACTTCATTAAATGGGGAATACAACGTCTATTGAAAGCAGGTTCTTCCATACAGTTGTTTCTGAGTTAATTAAGAAATTAACATCCCATCATGCTTAAGATAATTTATAAAAATGCCAAGTTGTGCATTATTTAGCCTACCATGGCTAGAAGAGATCTCAATGAATTGACTTTGAAAAAGGGGTCCCAAAGGTACATAGGAGACAGCGTTTCCCACCACCTTCAACAAAACACCCAATTATGGAATTTTTCATGGAGGAATGGTGTCGCATCCCTCCAATAGAGTTCCAGACACATGTAGAATCTATGACAAGATGCATTGAAGCTGTTCTGGTGGCCCAACGCCCTATTAAAGAGAAAGGAAAGGGGGGTGCCTAGACAGTTGTACAACTGAATGCATACAACTGAAATTAAGACACTATGTTGGTGTTTTTAAAAATTTATTTTGGCATTTCCTTGGAGCAGTTCTCGGTCGTTAACTACAGCTAAGCATTAATGTCATTGTTGCCTTTCCACCAGCTCTGTACTGAAGATGGCCTAAATACTGTACATCTGCAACGTAGGAAAGATGGGATTCCCCGATATTAAACAAGGCATTGCATCTCAGTGCTAGAGGCGTCCCTACAGACCCTGGTTTGATTCCAGGCTGTATCACAACCGGCCGTAATTGGGGGAGTCCCATAGGGCGGCGCACAATTGGCCCAGCGTTGTTAGGGTTTGCCCGGGGTAGGTCGTCATTGTAAATAAGAGTTGTTTTCTTAACTGACTTGCCTAGTTAAATACAAATAACATTTTAAATTTGGTCCAGGTAAGTGTGTGTGTAAGAGGCAGAAGGCTGTGCCCACTAGTTCCATGGTGTATACCCAGCTGGTGGAGTCAGAGCAGTTGTGGAGCTATTTTGACTTTGTCATGCTCTTATTTGTATGTTTACATGCCTATTATTACGTGAAAATATTCCAACACAGCCACACAATAAGTTATATCTGTCTGTATCCATCCAGGTGTTCAGTTTGGTAAACTGCAATGTTGAAGCAGGTCTTTGAACGAGTGGAATCATGTAAATAAATCATTAATTTAGTAGAAATATATTAGCAAACCCTCAATGACTACAGGGTTGCTAGTTGTTAATACGTGTATATCTGTAGGTGCTGGATGCCAACTGCATAAGGGGAGAAGCTTTTCGAGCTGAAAGACGATGGCCAGAGTTTACCCATGATGTTGCACAACGATTTAAGTCATCGTTTTAGTCAAAGTATGATATATTTGGGCATGAAGTGACAAATCCCGAGCTGCCCACTTTTTGCAAATCTGTGTGAATACGGTGTCTTTTCCTATGTTATGATGTAGACATTATTTTCAGCCTACGTTTCGTTTCAGGGCTGGGTTTTGTTTAAATGTTACCACTCACCAGCATGGCATTGTTTATTAATCAGAACAAGCTACAAAGTTATTCCTCTTTGCGAATGAGAGGAGCTGAACAGCCTTCTTATCACTTGCCGCCATGGAGCAAATTAAAATGGTGGGGTGCAAACATGTTTTTGCACCTTCACTTTTTTTTTACCACAAAATTATCATAATCCATTGTATAGTTTGTACATTTTCACTTATTTTTTAGCTAGTCTGTGTACTATATATATATATCTGAACCATTTCATAAATGGTATAATTGCGTGATATGATAGCACTTTCCAAACCCCCTCGCCCCAAGATGAATGGTTTTGACCACTAAAGTTTTGCGTCACTAAACGCTACACTGCTCAAATCAAATTTTATTGGTCACATACATATATTTAGCAGATGATATTTCGGGTGTAATGAACTGTTTGTGTTCCAAGGTCCAACAGTGCAGTAGTATCTAACAATTCACAAACATACACACAAATCTAAAAGTAAAGAATGGAATTAAAAAATATATAAATATTAGGAAGAGAAATGTCTGAGTGGCATTGACTAAAATACAGAATATACATATGAAATTAGTAAAACAGTATGTAAACATGATTAGTGTTCCGTTTAAAGTGACCAGTGATTCCATTTCTATGTATATAGGGCAGCAGCCTCTAAGGTGTTGGGTTGAGTAACCGGATAGTAGCCGGCTAATGATGGCAATTTAACAGTCTGATGGCCTTGAGATGGAAGCTGTTTTTCAGTCTCTCGGTCCCAGCTTTGATGCACCTGTACAAACCTTGCCTTCTGGATGATAGTGGGGTGAACAGGCCATGGCTCAGGTGGTTGATATCTTTGATCTTTTTGGCCTTCCTGTGACATCAGGTGCTGTAGATGTCCTGGAGGGCAGGCAGTGTGCCCCTATGATGCGTTGCGCAGTCCACACCACCCTCTGGAGAGCCCTGCGGTGCAGTTGCCGTACCAGGCGGTGATGCAGCCCGACAGGATGTTCTCCATTATACATACGTTTGTGAGGGTCTTAGGGGTCAAGCCACATTTCTTCAGCTTACTGAGGTTGAATAGGTGCTGTTGCGCCTTCACCACACTGTCTCTGTGGGTGGACCATTTCAGATTGTAAGAAATGTGTACTCCGAGGAACTTAAACTTTTCACTTTTTGGAGTTGATATGATTCTTAACTAGCCTCTCAAAGCACTTCATGATGAAGTGAGTGTTACGGGGTGATAGTCATTTAGTTCAGTTACCTTTGTTCCTGTATCGAAGAAAGCGATGGTGGACATCTTTAAGCAAGTGGGGACAGCAGACTGGGATATGGAGAGATTGAATATGTCCATAAACACTCCAGCCAGCTGGTCTGCACATGCTCTGAGGATGCAGATAGATATACCGTCTGGACCGGCAGCCTTTCGAGGTTTAACACGCGAATGCTGCCATCTATCACAGTTTTTGGTTTGGGTAGGTTTTAATAGTCACAGTGGGAACATCCCCTATACACTTCCTGATGAACTCAGTCACCGTGGCTGCATTCCAAACACGTAAAAGACACACCCACTCCCCTCAGCCCTCAAATTAAGTGGACACTTCTGATGACATCTGATGAGTTTACACTTGCAGGGCGAGGGAAGAATGAATTCATTTTAAATGGCCAGCTCTTGCCCAGTAATGTCACTCCTTCGTCCCACGGTTCTCCATATTAATGTTGGTTTTAAGTTTTGGCTGACTTTTCTTAGCAGATGTACAATCATCGGAAATTGAATTATGGGGCGTTTCAGGCCCCATGGTGAACATAATTGGACACTCGCAAACTCAATCAAAAACGAGTGCTGAGGGGCTAACGTTGCCAACTTCCCTCGCTTGGCTAATCAAATCTAATTTTATTGGTGACATGCACCGAATACAATAGGTTTAGACGTTACCGCATATTGCTTACTTACAAGCCCTTAACCAACGATGCAGTTTTAAGAAAAAAATATTTATTAAATAAACTAAAGTAAAAAATAAACGAGCAACAATAAAATAATGAGGCTATATACAGTGGGTAACGGGAATGAGTCAATGAGCGGGGGTACAGGTTAGTCAAGGTAATTGAGGTATTATGTACATATAGGTAGGGGTAAAGTGACTGCACAGATAAAACAGCAAGCAGCTGTTTTATGGATATAGTCCGGGTAGCCATTTGATTAGCTGTTCAGGAGTCTTATGGCCTGGATCCACAGACGATGCAATCTCTATTGCACTCAACACTTCCCTAAATAGACCTTAGCACGGGTTCTTCCAGTTTGAGTTTCTGCCTTTCGGAAGGGAGGAGAAGGTTTGCTGAAGGGAGGGCGGGGGAGGACCATGTAGCCATCCCGGAAGGGAGAGTATATGTATTTACAGTACCAGTCAAAGGTTTGACCACACCTACTCATTCCAGGGTTTTCTATTAGTCTACATGTAGAAAATAGTAAAAATAACAGTGAAGACATCAAATCTATGAAATAATACATATGGATTCATATTTTTTTTATTTTGTGTTGACTGTATGTTCGTTTGTGGGACTGTTTTGTCACATTGCTTTGCTTTATCTTGGCCAGGTTGCAGTTGTAAATTAGAACTTCTTCAACTGGCCTACCTGGTTAAATAAAGGTGAAATAAATCAAGTAAACAAAAGTGTTTGAAACAAATCAAAATATATTTTGAGATTCTTCAAAGTGGCCACCCTTTGCCCTGATGACAGCTTTGCACACTCCTGGCATTCTCTCAACCAGCTTCATGAGGTAGTCACCTGGAATGCATTTTAATTAACAGGTGTGCCTTAAGTTAATTTGTGGAATTTCTTTACTTAATGTGTTTGAGCCAATCAGTTGTGACAATGTATTCTTTTAATTTAACCTTTTAACTAAGCAAGGTCTAGGAACAGTGGGTTAACTGCCTTGTTCAGGGCCAGAACAGATTTTTACCTTGTCAGGTCAGGGATTAGATCTAACAATCTTTTGGTTATCCTGAAAAAAATGAACTTGTACTATGATTAACAGATTTTTTTATTGTTAAAAAGATAGTAAAATACACATGATTCACTGAACTGACAAATCGACAGTTCCAGTTATACTTGAAATATGGTGACTGCTCTGTGAAATCTTCACTGTATCCAGTAGCATATTGTAGTTTTCACATGGTCGTAGCCTGGATTGATGCAATGATGATGTATTCAGTCATGTTTGGATACTTTAAATTCTACTCCTAATACATGTATTACAACTGTATACAACCAGCAATAACACATTTCTGACTGCAATTCAGTGCATTAGGCCTTCATTTTCTTAAACTCAATCTGGTTTTTGCTCTCACAAAAATTAGATGTAGAACCACTCTCCTCATTGAGAACCCGGCATTGAACAAGTACTGCAGGGCAATCTTCCCTCTAAACTGCAAGTGGGTACGCAGTAGCCCAGAGACTGCCGTGCAGCTCCCCCGGGACTGTGGAGCAAAATAAATATCAGCCCAAAGAGAGAGAAGCATGGGATTAAACTTCAGAGTTTTCCCCGTTAGTTACACTGATAATGTTTTCCCTTTACTCTGACAATTGTGATCGAATCAACACAATATTAGCCACTTTCAATGCAACATACTGAAACAAAACAAACTATGCAAGAGATTTTGTTATTAAGCAGAACGCATCAGAGTAAGATTCTATTGCATTGACACTGCACGACTCAGCCCATACTCTGCAGTCTACACAGACCAGTGTGGCATAATCAGAGCTGCAGTAAGCCTATTTGCAAATAAAACATTGCCATATATGGATCTGTGCCGTTTCCTTTGAACTGGACTGTGTTTACAGCATGAGTGGTCGTTAGTAGATACGCTTGTGTTGAGATCAAAGCAAGAGCTGCATGTTGCCATGTGTGCACATTTTGTTCATATCCTTTGCTAGTTATTGAGTTAAGTAGCCAATATAGAGAGGGTAGGATAATTTGTCTTTCTGTAATAATGGTATGGGAATAATAAATGCATTTTATTTTGTAAAGTGGTTTCTTGCATCAAACTATATTTTTTGTCACCTTGTCTGAAGGACAAGTGGATAAACAAGTTAATGTCAAACCCTGCATGTTTTTTTCTAAAGTCTTATGGAATGTAGCCTACATTGAACACCACACATTAGCTGCTACTGTAGGCTGATTGATAGCTGTTCTATTTCCATGTTACAGGATGCATGTTTTCATTGTTTTTGATGGTAGGCCACACTGATAGGCCTACATTATGTTCAAATAGCAACAGTAGCGTACTTGACCACTGTTAAAACTAACTTAAAGTGGGTACATCCTCAGTGTTCACAGTAAATGTGAGTTCTCACAACATTCAAGTATGTGCACAGCAGACCTGACATTTGCCCAGTGCTGGAAAAAAAGAGGGAACATTGCTCTAGGGGGTGATAGGTTAGCAGTGTGTAAGGAATGTAAATAATGTGACACTACATAAATATGTGTTCCTAGGCATCATTTAGCCCCATGTTGGCCAGGACAACCTTCTCCCCAGGTTTAAAGGCAGGCATCCCAAGATACGGACAGCTGGCACATCGGAAGGCATCACCCAGGTAACACTGAAATACAGATCAAAAGGTCAGGTCAGCAACTACAAACTGGCTTCACAAAGGAGACATGTGCCGACACAAAGCTACAGTATGATGGGAAAAGAGTGACACTCACACTTCCACACGCTGACTTGGGCTGGCTGATCGTCTGGACACCCTTGCTTTCTTGTTCTAACTCCTCAGCAAGACCACAAGAGCTACATAAGAGGAGTAATGACAAATTACAATTATGATACAAGGCAACTATGTGTGATTATCTCCATATTTGCATAAGGGATATTCAATAATCAGTTGAACTTCATCACTCATGTCTCTTGGTTATGACTCCAGCAATCTTGTTGGTGTATGGATGAGCCCTCTTTTCTGTAACCAAAGAAAGGGTGAGGGGTGTTTCTCACCAGTTCTTGCAAGCTTTCTTTTTCTTGGTTGTTCCGTCACCACAAGAGGGCGCCTTGAGGGAGGCTGCATCTGGCTTCTTTAGATCATCTGCATCCAGGAGAGCATCGGAGTCCACCAGGTCCTGAAGGGACAGGTGAAAGGCATATTGAGACCACCATCGAATGCAGTAAATCATAGATTTATAGATCTACACACAAATACAACCAAACACACACCACATCATCATCATCCATGTCATTGGCTGACAGGGTCCATGCCTTTTCAACATTGGGGTCAAGAGCTGGTTTGTCTTCTGCAACAAGAAAAGGAATACATTTGTAAAGGCCAGAAGCAAGAGGAAAAGTTTGAAATAGTAACAGAAGGAAGGAGAACTTCACATACCTGGTTTTAGTGTCTTTTTCCCAAAGGAAAGCTTCAGCTGGCTAGAGGAGCCCACCTCAAAGTTGGGTTTGGAAGCAGACATGCGCACCCTGGAGAGAGTGTTCCCCTGGAAGCCTGTAGATGTCCTCAGGGCAGACAACATTTTTGGAGTCAGGGGTCCTTTACTGATCTGCCAATGTTGGTAAACAAAAAATGTGTCAGTGTATAAAGAGCCTGGAGGAGTGGATATTTACCAATCCAGTGCTGGTTTACTCACCTCAGTGACAGACACCAGGCCAGACAACTTCAAGGCTGACATAAGCTTTTCAGCAGTCCTCACTTGTTGGTCATTAGTTCCTGAGAAAAAGGACAGGTATCAAGTGTCAAGAGTCAGTAATTTACTATGTGTCCTCAATAATGACCATGGAGACTTTGCACTCTTCACCCCTCTTACCTGTAACAGGTTCCTCTAGCACTAGTTTCCCACCAGGTTTTATCACTCTGGCCATCTCTGCTAGCGTCTCTGAGGTGTGAATGGAAGCGCTGTCAGGGAGTAGACTTGAGAGGACCCAGTCATAAGTTGATGCTGCATGTGAAGCTGAGGAAAGGAGAGGATTGGCAGGCATTTTGGTGGCTCACCTTATCGTTGGAGTAGCAAGTACAATTTTACAATACAATGCCTTTTAACAAGTGCATAGAACATCAGAATGCAAGAGTTTTGATATAGCATTGGCCAACTGTTGAAACAGAACCTTAGGAAAGGGTCACTCACACATTAGAAGTCTCTCCATATTCTCCAGTGACACTCGGCCCTCAGAGCCAACCATGGACCCTAGACTCTCTGCCAGCTCCTTCAGGGCTGTTGGGGATGAGGGTTGGCGCCACACCAACAGCACCTTATCCCCCGCTTTTACACCAAGGTCTGCCATGGTCTCCTGCAAACAGAACAACAGTCAATACATTAACACACTTACTAGCATTTTAAGTTAAATCAATCCAAAGAAACCACCAAAATGTGGACACTGCCCCCTAATTGACTCCTCCCAAAATTGAGATACCCAAGCAGACAGAACATACAGTGCATTCAGAAAGTACTCAGACCCTTTGACTTTTCCATATTTTGTTAAGTTAGTCTTTTTCTAAAAATGGATTTAAATATTCAGACCCTTTACTCAGTACTTTGTTGAAGCACCTTTGGCAGCCTAGAGTCTTCTTGGGTATGACGCTACAAGCTTGGCACCCATGTATTTTGGGAGTTTCTCCCATTCTTCTCTGCAGATCCTCTCAAACTCTGTCAGGTTGGATAGGGAGCGTTGCTGCACAGCCATTTTCAAGTCTAGGCTCTGGCTGGGCCACTCAAAGACATTAAGACACTTGTCCCCCAAGCGTGCTGTCATTTTACTGAGGAGTGGCTTCCGTCTGGCAGGTTCTCCCATCTCCACAGAGGAACTCTGGAGCTCTCTCAGAGTGAGCATTGAGTTCTTGGTCACCTCCCTGACCAAAGCCCGTCTCCCCCCAATTACTCAGTTTGGCCAGGTGGCCAGCTCTAGGAAGAGTCTTGGTGGTTCCAAACGTCTTCCATTTATCAACTCAAATTGTATTTGTCACATACACATGGTTAGCAGATGTTCATGCGAGTGTAGCAAAATGCTTGTGCTTCTAGTTCCGACCATGCAGTAATATCTAACAAGTAATCTAACAATTTCACAACAACTACCTTATACACACACAAGTGTAAAGGAATTAATAAGAATATGTACATACAAATATATGAATGAGTGATGGCCGAATGGCATAGGCAAGATGCAGTAGATGGTATAGAGTACAGTATATACATATGAGATGAGTAATGTAGGGTATGTAAACATTATATAAAGTGCCATTGTTTAAAGTGTCTAGTGATACATTTATTACATCAATTTTTCGATTATTAAAGAACGATGGAGGCCACTGTGTTCTTGGGGACCTTCAAGGCTGCAGAATTTTTTTGCTACCCTTCTCCAGATCTGTGCCTCTAGACAATCCTGTTTCGGAGCTCTATGGACAATTACTTTGACCTCATGGCTTGGTGTTTGCTCTGACATGTACTGTCAACTGTGGGACCTTAGGGAGGTGACCAAGGCACAAGGGTGTGCCTTTCCAAATCATGTCCAATCAGTTGAATTTATCACAAGTGTAGAAACCTCTAGGATGATCAATGGAAACCAGATGCACCGGAGCTCAATTTCGAGTCTCAAAGAAAAGGGTCTGATAAGGTATTCTAAAAACCTGTTTTAACTTTGTCATTATGGGGTATTGTGTGTAGATTGATGAGGAAAATGTTACATTTAATCAATTTTAGAATAAGGCTGTAACGTAACAAAATGTGGAAAAAGTCAAGGGGTCAGAATACTTTCTGAATGCACTGTAACTGTCATGCTGATAAGACACCAAGTGTTGGGGACAGAGGAGTAAACTCAACCACCCAATAGTTTATCGGTACCTGATAGTAGCTGTCTCATGAGTCGTAGATTCAAGATTGAGAAACAGAAGTGAAAGTGACCTTGTACCATACAGAATGCTTTACTGACTTCTGTTGGGATATCAAAATTGTTCTGAATTGGTTACTGCCAGCACCATTTACAGACATAAGGATTAGGGTTAGTGTAAGGTGACCAGCCCTCTGTAAGAAAAAGTTTAAATTGCGGTTGATATTCCAATAATCAAACGCTGTATCCAATCAGATTTGCATTTACAAATTATGTCTATCCCTGTACCAACAGCATAGGCTACCAAACATGGGTGACTAAAAAATATACAAGGTAGGCCAAAAATGTTAAAACAGTGGAGGGGTAATCAATTGCTGTGTTATAATTAATAAAAGGACTATAGTGAAAATACATTTGTAAATTTAGTTCCATGTCATTGTTTTTTCCCACCAAGCTAGAAAAATCAGATCACCTCACCTCAGCAGTTCAGAGTCCAACCTCATGAACACACGTACAGTAGAAGTTGGAAGTTTACGTACACCTTAGCCAAATACATTTAAACTCGGTTTTTCACAATTCCTGACATTTAATCCTAGTAAAAAATACCCGTCTTAGGTCAGTTAGGATCACCACTTTATTTTAAAAATGTGAAATGTCAGAATGGTAGAGAGAATTATTTATTTCATCACGTTCCCAGTGGGTCAGAAGCTTACATACACTCAATTAGTATTTGGTAGCATTGCCTTTAAATTGTTTAACTTGGCCAAACATTTTGGGTAGGCTTCCACAAGCTTCCCACAATAAGTTGGGAGAATTTTGGCTCATTCCTCCTGACAGAGCTGGTGTAACTGAGTCAGGTTTGTAGGCCTCCTTGCTCGCACATGGTTTTTCAGTTGTGCCCACAAATTTTAGTTAGGGTTGAGATCAGGGCTTTGTGATGGCCACTCCAATACCTTGACTTTGTTGGCCTTAAGCCATTTTACCACAATGTTGGAACTTATTTATGGCGGTTTTGGAGCAGTGGCTTCTTCCTTGCTGAGACGCCTTTCAGGTTATGTCGATATATATATATATATATATATAGATATAGGACTCGTTTTACTGTGGACATAGATCATTTTGTACCCGTTTCCTCCAGCATCTTCACAAGGTCCTTTGCTGTTGTTCTGGGATTGATTTGTACTTCAAAGTACGTTCATCTCTAGGAAACAGAATGCGTCTCCTTCCTGAGCGGTATGACGGCTGCGTGGTCCCATGGTGTTTATACTTGCTTATATTTTTCTGAAGTCTTGACTGATTTCTTTTGATTTTCCCATGACGTCAAGCAAAGAGGGACTGAGTTTGAAGGTAGGCTTGAAATACATCCACGGGTACACCTCCAATTGACTCAAATTATGTCAATTAACCTATCAGAAGCTTCTAAAGCCATGACGTAATTTTCTGGAATTTCCCAAGCTGTTTAAAGGCACAGTCAACTTAGTGCATGTAAACTTCTTACGCACTGGAATTGTGATACAGTGAATTATAAGTGAAATAATCTGTCTGTAAACAATTGTTAGGAAAATGAATTGGGCTTTGTTTTGTACAGTGCCCCTCCTCACCACAAATGACTTAAATGATGGCAGTCTCAGACTCATTGTGTTTAAGACCTAGGACATCATGAGTAGCAATCTCTATAGCTAACATTCCACTCCTTGTCGTTGACAAAAAGACTGGTCTTTCAGCAATTTAAACTTTCAATATGCGCTTGATTTACGGCAGAATTGCTTAAAGGGTTGTTGGAAATAACATGAATATTTTCTACGACAACATGTGGAGCCTGAAATAGAATTGGAATTTATAACGTCAAAAACATTTATCTCTTAGCTAGGCAAATGGTTGAATTTTGAGGCTTAAACTCTGAATGAAGCAGTTTTGTGGTTCAATTGCAAAATGTAACTATTTAGTTTGAGAATTTAGACATAATGAGCTAGCATCTTTTGACAAACTGGTTTCATCTACTCTGGACAATCAAAAATCGGTTGCTTAGCAACGTGTTCTGTGGAGAGAAAAAAGTGATATAGTTCCAATATTTGCATTATAGTTGTACTTTGAGCATAGCTGAGGGTAATCAAATCAGGATCACGTCCTCTGAACTCTAGCTCATTAATGATGGAATGTTCATATTTGAAGACGGCAGAAAGCAGTGGAGGTTACTCAAGAGGGGGAGGACCATCCTACTCAGTGAATTTCCGAAAAATAAAAAGTGAAACAAAAAAGTTGTCCTTTTTAGATAAAACTCCACTAAATATATTCAAGGCACCAAATAATGGTTTAAAACACACTGTTTTGCAATGGTTTACAGTGGCCTCAACAGCACTCTCTGTGGTAGCACCATGGTGAAGCCAGAGGACAGCTATTTTCCGCCCTCCTCTGGGTACAACAAACTTCAATACTAAACCTTGGATGCTAATGGTTCCCACCCCCTTCCATAGGCTTACACAGTAATTATGATGACTTCCGGAGGACATCCTCCATCCTATCAGAGCTCTTGCAGCATGAACTGACATGTCCACCCAATCAAAGAATCAGAGAATTAATCTAGTACTGAAAGCATAAACTACAGCTAGTTAGCACTGCAGCACATCAAATTTAAAGACTTAACTTAAAGAGAGAAAGACAATAGTTGGACAGTTTTGAACAAATTAATGTCTTAAATTAAGAAGAAAAAGAAGAGATTTTGTATACATTTTTCCCACTTACTTAGCTAATGCACCTAGCTAATTTAGAGTTTTCAAACACTTGGATCAAACAGAGGTATTATATGTATGTTAAGCTAGCTGGCTCACACGGAACCCAAACAGGCTGCTTGCGTGCGCCATCGTGCATAAATGTATTTTGCCCCCCCCCACACCAAATTCGATCACTACACGCATGTTAAAATATCAAAACAAACTCTGAACAAATGACATTAATTTAGGGACATTAAACAAGCATTAAACATGTATGGCAATTTGG
Source organism: Oncorhynchus gorbuscha (assembly GCF_021184085.1). Taxonomy (NCBI): domain Eukaryota; kingdom Metazoa; phylum Chordata; class Actinopteri; order Salmoniformes; family Salmonidae; genus Oncorhynchus; species Oncorhynchus gorbuscha. The sequence continues at coordinate 42,130,431 of NC_060173.1, read as the reverse complement.
CTAGTTAGCTTGCACTTGCTAGCTAACGTTAATTTGACCTATTTAGTTAACTTGCTGTCGCTAGCTAATTTGTCCTGGGATATAAACATTGAGTTGTTATTTTACCTGAAATGCACAAGGACCTCTATTCCGACAATTAATCCACACATAAAACGGACATCCAAATCGTTTCTAGTCATCTCTCCTCCTTCCAGGCCTTTTCATTGTTTAATTTATATGGTGATCGCATCTAAACTTTCATTGTATTACCACGACTACCGGCAAAACAGTTCATCTTTCAATCACCCACGTGGATATAACCAATGAGGAGATGGCACGTGGGTAACTGCTTCTATAAATCAATGAGGAGATGGGAGAGGCAGGACTTTCAGCGCGATCTGCGTCAGAAAGTATTTTTTTATTTAACCAGGTAGGCTAGTTGAGAACAAGTTCTCATTTACAACTGCGACCTGGCCAAGATTAAAGCATAGCAGTGTGAACAGACAGCAACACAGAGATAGACATGGAATAAACAAGTCAATAACACAGTAGAAAAAAGAAAAGAAAAAAAGAGTCTATACACATTGTGTGCAAAAGTCATGAGGAGGCAGGCGAATAATTACAATTTAGCAGATTAACACTGGAGTGATACATTATCAGATGGTCATGTGCAGGTAGAGATACTGGTGTGCAAAAGAGCAGAAAAGTAAATAAATAAAAACAGTATGGGGATGAGGTAGGTCAATTGGGTGGGTTATTTACCGATGGACTATGTACAGCTGCAGCGATCGGTTAGCTGCTCAGATAGCAGATGTTTAAAGTTGGTGAGGGAGATAAAAGTCTCCAACTTCAACGATTTTTGCAATTCGTTCCAGTCACAGGCAGCAGAGAACTGGAAGGAAAGGCGGCCAAATGAGGTGTTGGCTTTAGGGATGATCAGTGAGATACACCTGCTGGAGCGCGTGCTACGGGTGGGTGTTGCCATCGTGACCAGTGAACTGAGATAAGGCGGAGCTTTACCTAGCATGGACTTGTAGATGACCTGGAGCCAGTGGGTCTGGCGACGAATATGTAGCGAGGGCCAGAGTTCTATTTTAGCCCTTGGCGTCGCAGATGCTCGTTGGCGCAATAATTGAATAATATGGATTTCTACATTTATTTTGCGACGCTCGAGCATGCGACGTGTCCTGTCTGGTCAGCATGTAAGGCTGTCCAACACTGGAACTCTTCCAAGTCAAGGTAAGCTTTTGGTTGTATTCATTTATTGCCACTGGGGCACGCCAGTGTAATTGATAAACTGTTTGCTGTACTGTGGGTTTACTAAGTACCTGGTCACAGACAGCTATTGTGGTGTTCACTGAAGTCCACAAGCGAAGGAAAAAAGTGAGAGGAGAGTGCATAGATGTGAGAAGGAATTATACAACAAGTAAAGCGATGATGCTGTTTGTATGTGGCTGATATGAATGTGATCTGTGGGTGCTGCTGATCAGGGGTGTATTAATTCTGTTGGAGAAAAAAATAAAATAAATCTTAAACGGAAGCAAACCGAACAGAGAGACTCTCGTTTTGGTTGCAAAGCGTAACTGTTTGGATTTATGATTACACCATAGATCAACTAGATGCAGGCAAGAGCGTGCAATGAGATACTGAATGTGTCACTCAGTTAGCTTGATTACATCCATTTGTACCGACATGTGCACCTACGTTATAAACTTGAATTCGTAAACTAGGTTATAGCAACCTCATTATAGGTCGAGTATCATATAGTAGTCTTAACCCATCGATGTTACATTGAGCTGGGTGAATGGAATATGAATGACAGTCATCCAATATGCTGTAATAGAAATAAAGCCATGCTCTTTAAAAAAAAACCTCTCTAATCTTAAACGGCACAGTCTGTAACCGTCAGAAAGGCCAGTCTCTTTGGCACATGACAGGGAGTAGATTAGCTAAAGAGACTGATATCCAGGCTATCAGGTGTAACTAGAACGTAATGACTAGAAACCGAACGTTTATGGCAAATGTACTGCCAGTCATACAGACATCATCAAGCCCATTTTAGCACATCACGTTTAATACATTGTCTTGGTCTTGACTCTTAATTAAAGATGTTCAAATGTGCTTTTCTCTTCGTGACAAGTTACCAACCAGCTAAATTAGTTAGCTAGTAAGCTAACGTTGTTTAACGAACAGCTAACAAAACGTCCACATCAAAATGTATGTCTTCGCTGTGCAAATTCACTGTAGATTAACAAAACCTGTGTGTGGTAGTTCCGCTTTGATTGTGAAACTTTCTGAACGTGAAATAAGGCAAAAAGGTTTTCGGTCAATGTTAGCTGACCTGCTAACTTACCTCTCCGGTCAAAGCAATGACGTGTATTACGTGCTGCGTAAGTGAGTCGCGTAAAAATGATGCGTCTGATGTCTAAATATCTGTTAGCAGCTGGATATGGCGGCGCTGCTACGAGGACTACGAGTTGGAAGGGCCCTACGGGGTTTTGGCAGCGGTGAGCCAAGACTTGCTAGTTGGTCTTTGTCTGTAGGCATTAACCAGTAGCTCAGGGACTTGACTTTAGTAATCGTGTACATTGATTTAGGTCTAAATCGCGAGAGAACTTGGGAACTAGCTAGCCAACCAATGTCACTTTAAGCAGAAGGTGATCATGAAGGACAGAATCTGGTAATATAATGTTGGCTACTCATTGTAATCTAAATCTCAACGCAAGAAAACACATGTAGTTATCACAACTGCAAGTGTTGAGCTCTTCGATCCAATAAACATAGTTAGCTAATTAGGCTAACCCCGTAAATTGTGACGGGGGTTACATTATCCAAGTATTTTCACAAACTGCTCACATAGAGACTCCTACCGAGAAACTACCCCCCCGGTCACAATTTACGGAGCTTTAATTATTTGCCAATATTAGGCAATTTAGTTCATACGTGTGCTCAGTCAGAATACAGGATGCATCGTGTCAGTATGAACATCATTAGAGCATACTTTTCTGATTGTTTCTCGTAGTGGTAGTTCCAAAATCATCCAGTCCCCAATGCAATGGCCTGAGACGAGGCTTCCACTGTGCTGCACTTCGTCTTCAGGAGGACAAGGACAAGTCCATCCCTGTCCCCCCATCCTCTGCTGCATCCTCAACTACAACCTACCACGAGCATTACCGAGCCCACCCATTTAAAAACAACACTGCCACATATACGCAGGAAGCGCCTGCACCCGAAGCTGATGCTAAGGAGGCTCCCCAGCCCAACACTAGGTTAGGTTCCACCAAACTGAACTGACACCCATTTTACCAGTGCATAATAACATTACAATACCATGTTGTGGTTTTTCCCTCTGAAACATTTATGTGACATTTTGCTCTTAAGTTACTTATGACGTGTGCATGCCAATGGTCTATGCTGTGTGCTCTCTATTGTCACTGCAGTTATGCAGACCAGAGTGGAGAACAAGGAGAAGAGTATGAAACAGAGGAGCAACTGCAAGCACACATCCTTAACGCTGCACTGGACTTTGTCCAACTACATGGTTGGACTCTTGAGGCCATTTCAGCAGGGGCTGAGGTAAGTGAGTGGAGGGAAGTTGGATTTACTGTAGTTGTGTGGATGGAGAGATTTACCTACGTGACTAAATGTAATTGTTTCTTTCCTGTTACTGTTTTTCTCGGAGCAGACACTGGGCCTCTCAGCAGCCTCCAGTGGAATGTTCCAGAATGGAGCAGGGGACCTGGTTTTGCACTTCATTGCTCAGTGCAATGCCCAGCTAACAGAGCAAATGGCAGAGCAGCACAACCAGGTCCAACTTGGTCAGGCTGAGTAAGCTCCCTCACACTCAAATTAGCAGGTGCAAGAATAGTGCACTTTTCGTGCGCAGTTAGGATTTAAACATGGATGTGATTGTTATTGGTGTGTGTGAGCATGTGTTAACCACGTGATTTCTTGCAGACCAAAGAAAACTGCTGAGTTTCTTAGAGATGCTGTGGAGACTAGATTGAGGATGTTGACACCATACATGGATAATTGGCCACAGGTATCTTGCACACAACACAGTATAACAATTAGATTTTAGACATCAACTAGACATGTGACAGTTAATCTCTTCACCTTAAACCAGTTCAAGCTACTGATTGGTATAAGGTAGCCTAATCTTGTAACATCGTCTTGATACACTAGTAGAGGCAATCATTTATTACATCTGTGCGTAGATGTGCCATATAGCTTACATGATCGAATGTATCACTTTGCCATCTACATTAGTCTCCCTCAAATTATTACACTCAGTAACAGACATCTGTTTTTTTTCCTGCTGATTTTAAAGTATATCTTCCTTTCTCCTCTCTCCAGGCTATGAGTATTCTGCTCCTCCCACACAACATCCCAGACAGTCTGAAGCACCTCTCCACCCTGGTGGATGATATCTGGTACTACGCTGGAGACCGTTCCACAGATGTGAGTCGACCTTCTCAGCCTAAGTACCCCTCTCCCAATGTCTTCCTCACCCCCGTTCATCAGGCACCTCATACTATCCGACCAGCCTCTGCGAAGGTTACTACTCGCCACCTATCCTCACACTGCACTCTCATTGTCCCTTTCACCTTTAACTCTGTCTACCCTATTAATCTCCATATTATATGTCCTCTCCTCTCATTAATTGTACATGTGCGCACAACTGACATGATTTTGTCAATTGTTTATAAATCAGCCCAATCCAAATGTTTCCTTTTTAAGTTTTTGTCTTTCAACAACCACTTTAATAGTATGTCTATGTATCAAAATCTTTGTTATTCAGTTTTCACTTTTTTCCTATATCAGTTGAACTGGTATACGAAACGGGCCGCACTGACAGGGATCTATAACACCACTGAGCTGGTGATGATACAGGACTCCTCAGAAGACTTCCAGGACACCTGGAACTTCCTTGAAAACCGAATCCAGGATATTGTCAACATGGCTGGCGCCGCCAAACGGGTACCATTTCCTTAGTCTGTGCATAGTCCCCTTAATTAGGTAACAGGTCACTAGTGATCAAATATAAATCATTAGAAAGAACTCACTAGTATACAACCTATATTAAGGGAACTCAATATGTGTAATTGACACCTATTTTGCTATTGTGTCCTGTAGGCGGCATCTACAGGAGAAGCAGTGGCGCAGGGGCTTTTGGGGGCTGCTGTTACGGTGAGGGTGCTAGAGAGATAAAATCCACAAAACAAAGGATTATTATTATGAATTGACTTTTTAAACACTTCTCCAGGCATTGTGAAGATCTGTTGTATCTGCGCAGAATGTGTCTTGAACATGTATAGCAGCATTGCTTGGAACCTTGGATTACTTTTTTTCAGAATCCTAGATTGTTTAAATGTTTTAAAGTCATGCACTGTATTTGTTTAATACCAATTGTATTCTGTGTGTTTAGTAGTGACTGGAGATTTTTTTCTTTTTTCCAGCTGAAGAATCTAACAGGGATTAACCAAAGACGATGAAAAAATATGCCTATTTCTGTTCCACCATCCCCTTCCCCTCTGATCTCTGCCAGTCAGTGGTTTGTGTGTGTGGCATTGAAGATCAGCTTCTGTGCTCACAGCTCAGACATTTCTTCTCTTATATGTAATACCCTATAGTGTTGGTTTGTTTTATTGCTTAGTCGCCTTTTATCCACAATACAAATATAATTGTGCCTTAGGTCTGGTATGAGGTTTCACTTTCATCCAGTTTGAAACGGTTTTCCCTCACATCCACTTCCTATCCATTTTTCTTTTTGTATAAAGGATGCAAAAATAGAGATTGTATTTTAAATGCTTTTGGTCAGCTCCATTGAGAGTTCCTAAATAAATCACAGATCATTTACAACAACAATCTTGTTTATTTTTTTCAGTTATTGATTTAGGATGAGGGGTCCTTGGGATGAACAACACTGCATGGATTTTACCATGTAGTCATACGATGCTGTTGGTGCTTTCAAGACAACTGGGAACTCAGGAAAACAATGATGACATCAGTGATCTTAAGGTCAGAAAGTCGGGAGTTCTGGAAAGGTGCCAGTTTCGATGAACGTTCAAGTTGATTTTTCCAAGTCAGAGTTCGGTTTTTTTCAGGAGATCCCAGTTGTCTGGAACGTGTCATTAAGTGTTTTACCTAGGCGCACTAAACTTTTATTTTGAAACATCTTTCTCGACGTCACGGGGGAAAGGTGTGACCCGGATGTTAAACACGCCCACCACAAATTGGTAACCAATCACAGACTATTTTATTTTGGCCAATGAGGACGAGTCGTCCTCGATTGAGGCTTTCGCGCCGTGCGGTTTTTTTTTTTTTTGACGGATCGATGAAGAATTTATACCTGTGCTTTTCTCATACTTTAACAATGCCGTATGCTAACCAGCCAATCACATAATTTACGGATGAGAATGTTAAATTTGTCATAGAGAACACCGATCTGTCGTGAGTAACCATTTAAATGAATTATCCAAACGTTAGCTTGCTAGTGAACGAGCTCGTTACGTAGCTTGTGAGAGCGTAGCCAGTGCAATGAATAGCTGGCGCCCGCTGATACTTGATTAATTTAAATAACTACAGCATGACATATGTCCATGTTTTAATATTTCTGTATGCACGTCAATGATGACGCAGCAATGGAATATTAGACAAAATCATGTGTAAAGTTACATAGCGTTAGGTCACTATTTGGCTTGCTGGGAGGGAGCAGCCGAGAGACGGGTTGCCTCCCACGATGTAACCAATGTATGTTCCAACATACATTGAATTACCGAAAGTATGTGGACACCTGCTTGTCGAACAACTCGTTCCAAAATCATGGATATTAATATGGAGTTGGTCCTTCTTTTGCTGCTAGAACAGCCACCGCTCTTCTGGAAAGGCTTTGCACTACACGTTGGAACATGGCTGCGGAGACTTGCTTCCATTCAGCCATGAGCATTAGTGAAGTCAGGCACTGATGTTTGGGGATTAGGCCTGGCTCACAGCTGGTGTTCCAATTCATCCTAAAGGTGTTCAATGGGCTTGAGGTCAGGGCTCTGCACAGGCCGATCAAGTTCTATCACTTTGTACACAGGGGCATTGTAATGCTGAAACAGCAAAAGGCTTTCCCCCAAGCTGTTGTCACAAAATTGAAGCACAGAATTGTCTAGAATGTCATTGTATATTGTAGCATTAACATTTCCATTCACTGGAACTAAGGGGCTTAGCCCAGACCATTATACCGCCTCCACCAAACTTTACAGTTGTCACTTTGCATTTAGGCAGGTAGCATTCTCCTGGCATCCGCCAAACCCAGATTCGTCCGTCTGACTGCCAGATGGTGAAGTGTGATTCATCACCCCAGAGAACGCGTTTCCACTGGTCCAGAGTCCAATGGCTGCGAGCTTTACATCACTCCAGCCAACGCTTGGCATTGCGCATGGTGATCTTAGGCTTGTGTGTGGCTGCTCGGCTATGGAAACACATTTCATGAAGCTCCTGACGAACAGTTCTTGTGCTGACGTTGCTTCCAGAGGCAGTTTGGAACTCGTAGTGAGTGTTGCAACCAAGGACAGACAATCTTTTCCCACTTCAGCTCTCGGCTGTCCCGTTGTCAAATAAAATATTTTGTGAGCTTCTGGGGCCTACCACTTTGCGGCTGAGCCGTTGTTGCTCCTAGACGTTTCCACTTCACAATAACAGCACTTCCAGTTGACTGGGGCAGCTCTAGCAGGGCAGACATTTGACAAACTGGATCCTTTGATGGTGCCACGTTGAAAGTCACTGAGCTCTTCAGTAAGGCTGTTCTACTGGCAATGTTTGTCTATGGAGATTGCATGGCTGTGTGCTCGATTTTTATACACTTGTCAGCAACAGGTGTGGCTGAAATAGCAGAATCTACACATTTCAAGGGGTTTCCACGTACTTTTGTATATACAAGGCAGGTCTGGGATTTTCGAAACAAGCGCAGAGTAGTAGTGCCTGCTCATCACCCCGAAGGGCTAGCTAGATCATAAGCTTAAATATTACATGAGACTGCTATTGGCTGAAGTTACAATTTTAATGTGTTCTTTCACATGTGTTGTCTGATTATACAGGGTTGCAAATTCCATCCGACGTGTCTTTGTCAGAGGTTGCAACAATAGGTAAGATACTCTATCGCCTGTGCTTGTTCTTATTAATAATATTATGAATGTGTAGCGGTTTGTAAGATCCATGTCCTCGCCACAATGGTTCGTGTAAATGTTAATCTCATGTCTCATTTCAGCTATTGATTGGATTCAAATTGATGCAAATTCTTCTGTGATCCACGATGAGTTCATTGCTCACAGAGTGGGAATGTAGTGAATTGTACAACTTTGTTTTTGTGCCTCCAGTGTTCCAATATTGCACTGATAACTATGATCACATTTTCAGGTCTTTCCCCCTCACAAGTGATGATGTTGTGGACAAGATGCAGTACTCCAGAGTAAGCATTTGAACACCTGATGAAGATGGCTGAAAGTATCATTGCCAGCCATGCTTACTTGAAGATGAAGCTCCTAATGCTTTGTCCCTCTCTTCCCCTCTACCGCAGGACTGTACATGTGACGATTTCTGCCCAGAATGCTCTGTTGAACTGACGCTGGACGTTCGCTGCACAGCGGACCAGACACGGCATGTGACCTCACCAGACCTGCTGTCCAACCACCCTTGAGTCATCAATGATCCCATTGACTGTTGAACAGGATGGTGAGCTGCTCTTCCCCATGATCTTATATTACAGCATTTTATTATAAATATTTGGTGTCTTACACACACTACCTCTGTTTCGCTCTCTCGACTCTGCCTCCTTCATATTGTCAGACATTTTGCCTGTGAAGCTTCGAAAGGGTCAGGAGCTGCGTCTCAGAGCTTATGCCAAGAAGGGCTTTGGCAAGGAACATGCCAAGTGGAACCCTACAGCCGGTGTATCCTTTGAGTATGACCCAGACAATGCACTGAGGCACACTGTGTACCCACGGCCGGGGGAATGGTGTGTTATTTTGTAATGTTAAGGGACAGAAAAAGTATTCTGTGAGGGAGTGTCACTTATTGTTATCCATTAGAATTGACCCTGGTATTCTCTGTCTCAGGCCAAAGAGTGAATACTCAGATTGAGGAGGATGAGGTGCAAGCCCCATTTGACCCATATGGCAAATATGAGAGGTAAATTACATGTTTGTTATGGAGCATTTAGGGTGTGCATCATCAGCAGGAATGGGCACGGTTATTCAAATATTCAAACAGATATTTGTATTCGATTACTTGGGAGAGTATTCATTTTTGAGGAGAACAAATATAGGCTTATTTTAGCAGTATAAGGGCTTTTTATAAAATGTAATCAAATTCTACACAGTGTCTTTGTAAAGTATTCAGACCTCTTGACTTTTTTCACATTTTATGTTACAGCCTTATTCTAAAATTGATTTTTTTTAAAAATAATTCCTTAGCAATTTACACACAATACCCCATAATGTCAAAGCGAAAACAGGTTTTTAGATAATTTTGCTAATTTATGTGATAAATTCAACTGATTGGACAACAAATATAGGCTTCATGCTAGGGGGATGTTTTTCAGCGGCAGGGACCGGGAGACTAGTCAGGATCAAGGCAAAGATGAACAGAGCAAAGTACAGAGAGATCCATGATGAACTGCTCCAGAGTGCTCAGGTCCTCAGACTGGGGCGACGGTTCACCTTCCAATTAGACAACAACCCTAAGCACACAGCCAAGACAACGCAGGAGTGGCTTCAGTACAAGTGTCTGAATGTCCTTGAGTGGCCTGGACTTGAACCTGGTTGAACATCTCTGGAGAGGTGGCCTCCCGGGTAGCGCAGTGGTTAAGTGCGCTGTGCTGCAGCGCCAGCTGTGCCATCAGAGTCCCTGGGTTCCCGTCCAGGCTCTTGTCGTAACCGGCCGACACCGGGAGGTCCGTGGGGCGACGCACAATTGGCCTAGCGTCGTCCGGGTTAGGGAGGGCTTGGTCGGTAGGGATGTCCTTGTCTCATCGCGCACCAGCGACTCCTGTGGCGGGCCGGGCGCAGTGAGCGCTAACCAAGGTTGCCAGGTACATGGTGTTTCCTCCGGCACATTGGTGCGGCTGGCTTCCGGGTTGGATGTGCGCTGTGTTAAGAAGCAGTACGGCTGGTTGGGTTGTGTATCGGAGGACGCATGACTTTCAACCTTCGTCTCTCCCGAGCCAGTAAGGGAATTGTAGCGATGAGACAAGATAGTAGCTACTACAACAATTGGATACCACGAAATTGGGGAGAAAAGGGGTAAAAATTCAACAACAAAAATAAAATAAAGAACATCTCTGGAGAAACCTGAAAATATATATCCAGCAACACTCCCCATCCAACCTGACAGAGTTTGAGGGTTTGCAAAGAAGAATGGGAGATACTCCCGAAATACAGGTGTGCCAAGCTTGTAGTGTCATACCCAAGAAGAATCATTGCGGTAGTCACTGCCAATCGGTGCTTCAACAATGTACTGAGTAAAGGGTCTGAATACTTAAGTAAATGTATATATCAGTTTTTATTTATTTATATAAATTAGTGAACATTTCTAAAAACCTGCTTTTGTTTTGTTATTGTGGGGTATTATGTGTAGATTGAGGGGGAAACATGTTTAATAAATTTTAGAATAAGGCTGTAACGTAACAACGTGGAAAAGGTCAAGGGGTCTGAATACTTTCCGAAGGGCACTGTATGCGACGATGATACATAGCCTACAAGGATAGACTGTGACATTCAACACATGTTGCGACCCATAGAATAAGTCACCTCTAGTTTACACACATTTCGGTCAATCAAAGTAGCGCTACAGTCGGTCTCCATGTGTAACAAGCGAAGTGGGAGATTAATAATCAATGCAAAATAGAATTGGCCAAATGAGAAGTAGGTGGCTACAATGCTCAACCAACAGGTAGGCCGTTTCATATGAATGGAGTTCTTGTAGACCAGTACGGGGAGCACAGCAAACTTTTCTCAATTAGCCATGCTACTTTAGCTAGCTAGCTAGCTTAGATGGCTACTGTAGCTGGCTAGCTTCTTTAGGTACAAAGATTTGATGCAGTCAAAACATGCACTACCAGATGGTATGATAACCTATGGCAGCAATAAGTTTGCCTAACTAGCGGATGTCGGTTTGGCTACTTTCTCTCCCTCCGTGCACAGACTGCCACACACACTGGCCCATGCTCCTCTCTCGCCCCACCCTTCTGCTGAAACAGATGGCAGATATCTGAAAAAACATATGATTTGAATGGTGGTGAAATCAATTAAAATACCCATCCTTAATCATCAGTGTCCATTCCTATGATGACAATACCAGTATGTGATAGAGGTTTTGATTGTTACAGCAGTATGTGATGATAAAGATGGAAGCGACGTCACGGTTAATTTCTGTTGTCTCAAACTTTTGCAGGTTCTATTACAATGTGGAGACGTGTGGCTCACTGCGACCTGAGACCATCGTCATGTCTGCTTTGGCAGTGTTGAAAAAGAAACTGAGTGATTTACAGACCCAGCTGAGCCACGAAATCCAGAGTGAGGTCCTCACTATCAACTGAGACCTGCAGTTGTAGCCAGTCCTACAACATTGAGACTTGGAGAGCAGATTCAGTTGCAAATCAACCTTTTTGGATGATGACAAACCTGATGTAAGCAGGAAAAAGGTTTATTCAAGAGCTCACCAACTGAAATCAGCAGTTTTTATATCGTCCACCACATTGTGTCCTTTCTCTTCGTTCTCTATGTTAGTATTTGTCCTTTTTGTTGAAGTTGTTTGCGGGAATATGTTTTGAATTGTTTATTTTGTCTACCGAAAGAATAAACTCAAATTTTCATCCAGATTGAATGTGCTTGCCTTTGAATGTAAATAAGGTGATGAATGTGAGCATAGGTGAGCAGTCACTGATGTGGGACTAAATTTTACAAAGAATATTCTAAATGCAAACAAGCCCTATATACCTTCTCTTGCAAAGTGGTCTCAGAACATTTCGTATTATTCTGTATGTAAATCAGAGACTCCATTTAGTATGTTACAATTCATATGATATGTATTATTAATGTCCATCCATTTCTTATGTTACGAATTCCAATTTCTTGTGGCTTACGTTAGCTAGGCTAGGGTTTAGGGTTAGTAGTTGGTTATGTTAAGGAAAGGGTTAGCTCACAGTAAGTATTGCAAAAAAAGTAGTAAGTACTTGCTAATTAGCTAAAAAACAAAAGTTATCCATGATGAGATTAACACGCAACCTTTGCGTTACACTCCTACCAACCACCCTGCTTTCATATTTGCCTTAAACTTTGGTGGCGTCTTCTAAACGAAGCATAAGATTGTATACTACCCAAATAAAGTACATTTCTGTTTCAACTATAAATCCTACAAACATGATAGTACTGTTAGAAAGGTTTCAGATAAAGGTGTCAGTGACTACTGCGGATCCCAACAACCTCGGTCCCCCTGTTGGGGAATAAGTGATTTTTAAAGTGTAAGTGTGATATAACGTGTCAGTTATTGTTCCAAAAATAATAAACATGCGCAAATTCCAATTGGAGCAGGGTTGGCGCAATGTGCCATTTCTTAATTTTTAATCTTACAGAAATTATATACATATGAGGAAGTGGCGGCTGTTGGGAGGAGCTATTGGAGGATTGGCTCATTGTTACGCTGGAATGGGTTAAACACCAAACGTGGAAACCACATGTTTGACTCCTTTCCATTAACTCCATTCCAGCCATTACAATGAGCCCACCCTTCAATTGCTACTCCCAACAGCCACTTATAGGAGAACGCTGAAGCCTCTACCTATTATCAATTTATGTAAATATATACTTTACTATTAATACTGGGGGCTGAGTCACTGGCTTGCTGGGGCTCTCTCGTGCCGTCCCTGGGGGGGGTGCGTCACCTGGGTGGGTTGATTCACTGTTGTGGTCGGCCTGTCTGGGTTTCCCCCCTTTGGGTTGTACCGTGTCGGAGATCTTTGTGGGCTATACTCGGCCTTGTCTCAGGATGGTAAGTTGGTGGTTGTAGATTTCCCTCTAGTGGTGTGGGGGCTGTGCTTTGGCAAAGTGGGTGGGGTTATATCCTTCCTGTTTGGCCCTGTTCGGATGGGGCCACAGTGTCTCCTGACCCCTCCTGTCTCAGCCTCCAGTATTTATGCTGCAGTAGTTTATGTGTCGGGGGCTAGGGTCAGTTTGTTTATCTGGAGTACTTCTCCTGTCCTATTCGGTGTCCTGTGTAAATCTAAGTGTGCGTTCTCTAATTCTCTCCTTCTCTCCTTCTTTCTCTCTCTCGGAGGACCTGAGCCCTAGAACCATGCCCCAGGACTACCTGACATGATGACTCCTTGCTGTCCCCAGTCCACCTGGCCATGCTGCTGCTCCAGTTTCAACTGGCCTGGGCCCTAGGACCATGTCCCAGGACTACCTGACATGAGGACTCCTTGCTGTCCCCAGTCCACCTGGCCATGCTCCTGCTCCAGTTTCAACTGTTCTGCCTTACTATTATTCAACCATGCTGGTCATTTATGAACATTTGAACATCTTGGCCACGTTCTGTTATAATCTCCACCCGGCACAGGAAGAGGACTGGCCACCCCACATATGCTCTCTCTAATTCTCTCTTTCTTTCTCTCTCTCGGAGGACCTGAGCCCTAGGACCGTGCCCCAGGACTACCTGACATGATGGCTCCTTGCTGTCCCCAGTCCACCTGACTGTGCTGCTGCTCCAGTTTCAACTGTTCTGCCTTATTATTATTTGACCATGCTGGTCATTTATGAACATTTGAACATCTTGGTCATTTTCTGTTATAATCTCTACCCGGCACAGCCAGAAGAGGACTGGCCACCCCACATAGCCCGGTTCCTCTCTAGGTTTCTTCCTAGGTTTTGGCCTTTCTAGGGAGTTTTTTCCTAGCCACCGTGCTTTTACACCTGCATTGTTTGCTGTTTGGGGTTTTAGGCTGGGTTTCTGTACAGCACTTTGAGATATCAGCTGATGTACGAAGGGCTATATAAATAAATTTGATTTGATTTGATTTGATTTGAATACTTTTGACAATTTTCACTCCACTACATTCCCGAAGAAAATAATGTGCTTTTTACTTCTTACATTTTCCCTGGCACCCAAAAGTACTGGTTACATTTTGAATGCTTAGCAGGACAGGAAAATCCCTGGTCATCCCTACTGCCTCTTATCTGGCAGACTCACTAAACACAAATGCTTCATTTGTAAATGATGTCTCAGTGTTGAACTGCCCCTGGCTATTTGTAAATGAATAAAATATGAAAATCGTGTCGTCTGGTTTGCTTAATATAAGGAATTTTAAATGATTTATACTTTTACTTTTGATACTTAAGTACATGTAAAACCAAATACTTTTAGACTTTTACTCAACTATTTTACTGTGTGACTTTCACTTGTGTCATTTTATTTTAAGGTATCTTAACTTTTACTATGAAAATTGTGTACTTTTTCCACCACTGATTTAGCCACGATGCTCCTGTACTGCAAATGTCTGAGTGATGGAACACCATCATCCCGGAAACCCGATAACCACTCCAATTCGTATACTGACCCACAGATAACACAATCTGAATTGCACTCTGCACTGCCCTTTCCCACCTGGACAGAAGGAACACCTATGTGAGAATGCTGTTCATTGACTACAGCTCAGTGTTCAACACCATAGTGCCCACAAAGGTCATCAGTAAGCTAAGGACCCTGGGACTAAATACTGTAACTGGAATCCTGGACTTCATCCCTCTGCAACTGGATCCTGGACTTTCTGACGGGCTGCTCCCAGGTGGTAAGGGTAGGCAACAACACATCTGCCATGCTGGTACTCAATATGGGCGCCCCTCAGGGGTGCGTGCTTATTCACATCCTGTACTCCCTGTTCACCAATAACTGCGTGGCCAAGCACGACATAAACACCATCAAGTTTGCTTACGACAAAACGGTGGTAGGCCTGATCACTGGAAATGATGAGACTATAGGGAGAAGGTCAGAGACCTGGCAGTGTGGTGCCAGGACAACAACATCTCCCTCAATGTGAGCAAGACAAAGGAGCTGATCGTGGACTACAGGAAAATGAGAGCCAAACACGACCCCATTCACATCGACAAGGCTGTAGTGGAACGGGTCGAGAGCTTCAAGTTCCTTGGTGTCCACATCAAGACAGTCGTGAAGAGAGCATGACAACACCAATTCCCCCTCAGGAGACTGAAAAGATTTGGCATGGATCTCCAGATCCTCTGAAACTTTTACAGCTGCACTATCGAGGGCATCCTGACCAGTTGCATCCCCGCCTGGTATGGCAACTGCTCTGGATCCGACTGTAAGGTTCTACAGAGGGTAGTGCGTAAGACCCAGTTCATCACTGGGACCAAGATTCCTGCCATCGATGACCTCTATACTAGGCGTGTCAGAGGAAGGCCCAAAGAATTGTCATAGACTCCAGTCACCCAAGTCATAGACTGTTCTCTCTGTTACCGCATGCCAGCGGTACCGGAGTACCAAGTCTAAGTCCAAAAGGCTCCTTAACAGATTCTACCCACAAGCCATAAGACTGCTGAACAGTTAATCAAATGGCTACCCAGACTATTTTCACTGAGCTCCTCCTCCCCCCTCCTCCCAGCTACTCGCTGTTTATTAGCAATGCATAGTCACTTTACCCATACCTACATGTACATATGACCTCAACTACCTCAACTTACCTGTACCTCTGTACATAGACTCGGTACCTGTAGACCCTTTATATAGCCTTGTTATGGCTATTTTATTGTTACTTTTTTACCTTAGATTATTTAGTAAATATTTTTGTAACTCTATTTTTCTTAAAACTGCACTGTTGGTTAAGATCTTGTAACTAAGCATTTCACGGTAAGGTCTACCTGTTGTATTTGGCACATGTGACAAATACAATTTGATTTGATTTTAAGCGGGGATAAATGGCTGTGGCTCTGGTGGCTGAGGTCTCTGATGATCTTGGCCTTCCTTTTGAAGGTGTCCTGGCTTAGGTACAATACTACCACAATAATAGTTGACAACAACTATTGCCCCTGACAAGACCACTAGATTGCGCGGTAGGGCTACTACATCTAGCCACAAAGGTATAAACGTAAACAGACCATCAGTCCCGACCGTGTTGCCTCACCCCTATGTATTGACCATTGAGAGGCTTTGAAGCTACCTTTCAGCCATGTTGGCACTCCCCAGTAGGAGCAGTCCTTCATAGGAATCAGTGGAGAATTCTACAGTATTTCAATCAGTGGAGGCTGCTGAGAGGAAGACAGCTCGTAATAATGGCTGGAATGGAGTAAATGGAATGGTATCAAACACATGAGAAGAAAAAAAAAACATTTGTTTGATACCATTCCATTTACTCCATTCTGGACATTATTATGTGCCGTCCTCCCCTCAGTAGCCTTCACTGATTTGATTAAAGGCAGACTCAGCTATATTTATTTTATTTTTAATTTCACCTTTATTTAACCAGGTAGGCTATTTGAGAACAAGTTCTCATTTGCAACTGCGACCTGGCCAAGATAAAGCATAGCAACAACACAGAGCGACACATACAACAACACAGAGTTACACATGGAATAAACAAAACATAATCAATAATACAGTAGAACAAAAGAAAACAAAAAGTCTATATACAGTGAGTGCAAATGAGGTAAGATAAGGGAGTTAAGGCAATAAATATGCCATGGTGGCAAAGTAATTACAATATAGCAATTAAACACTGGAATGGTAGATGTGCAGAAGATGATGCAAGTAGAGATACTGGGGTGCAAAGGAGCAAGATAAATAAATAAATAGTGTATGGGGATGAGGTAGGTAGATAGATGGGCTATGTACAGGTGCAGTGATCTGTGAGCTGCTCTGACAGCTGGTGCTTAAAGTTAGTGAGGGAGATATGAGTCTCCAGCTTCAGAGCTTTTTGCAGTTCGTTCCAGTCATTGGCAGCAGAGAACTGGAAGAAACCAACCAAAGGAGGATTTGGCTTTGGGGGTGTCCAGTGAGATATACCTGCTAGAGCGAGTGCTGTTATGGTGACCAGTGAGCTGAGATAAGGCGGGGCTTTACCTAGCAGAGACTTGTAGACAACCTGTAGCCAGTGGGTTTGGTGACGCGTATGAAGGCGAGGGCCAACCAACGAGAGCGTACAGGTTGCAATGGTGGGTAGTGTATGGGGCTTTGGTGACAAAATGCATGGCACTGTGATAGACTGCATCCAGTTTGTTGAGTAGAGTGTTGGAGGCTATTTTATAGATGACATCACCAAAGTCGAGGATCGGTAGGATGGTCAGTTTTACGAGGGTATGTTTGGCAGCATGAGTGAAGGATGCTTTGTTTACGATAAGGGAAGCCGAGTCTAGATTTAATTTTGTATTGGAGATGCTTAATGTGAGACTGGAAGGAGAGTTTACAGTCTAACCAGACACCTAGGTATTTGTAGTTGTCCACGTATTCTAAGTCAGAGCCATCCAGAGTAGTGATGCTGGACAGGCGAGCAGGTGTAGGCAGTGATCGTTTGAAAAGCATGCACATAGTTTTCCTTGCGTTTAAGAGCAGTTGGAGGCCACGGAAGGAGAGTTGTATGGCATTGAGGCTCGTCTGGATGTTATTTAACACAGTGTCCAAAGAGGAGCCAGAAGTATACAGATTGGTGTTGTCTGCGTAGAGGTGTACCAGAGAATCACCAGCAGCAAGAGCGACATCATTGATGTATACAGAGAAGAGAGTCAGCCCGAGGATTGAACCCTGTGGCACCCCCATAGAGACAGCCAGAGGTCCGGACAACAGGCCCTCCGATTTGACACACTGAACTCTATCAGAGAAGTAGTTGGTAAACCAGACGAGGCAATCATTTGAGAAACCAAGCCTGTTGAGTCTTCCAATAAGAATGTGGTGATTGACAGAGTTGAAAGCCTTGGCCAGGTCGATGAATAGGGCTGCACAGTAATGTCTCTTATCGATGGCGGTTATGATGTCGTTTAGGACCTTGAGCGTGGCTGAGGTGCACCCATGACCAGCTCTGAAACCAGATTGCATAGTGGAGAAGGTGGGATTCGAAATGGTCAATAATATGTTTGTTAACTTGGCTTTCGAAGACCTTAGAAAGACAGGGTAGGATAGATATAGGTCTGTAGCAGTTTGGGTCTTTTGAAGAGGGGCATGACCGCGGCAGCTTTCCAATCTTTGGGAATCTCAGACGATACAAAAGAAAGGTTGAACAGGCTAGTAACAGGAGTTGCAACAATTTCTGCAGGTAATTTTAGAAAGAGAGGGTCCAGATTGTCTAGCCCGGCTGATTTGTAGGGGTCCAGAGTTTGCAGCTCTTTCAGAACATCAGCTATCTGGATTTGGGTAAAGCACTAATGGTGGGGGCTTTGGCGGGTTGCTGTGGAGGGTGCCAGGCAGTTGACCGAGGTAGGAGTAGCCAGGTGGAAAGCATGGCCAGCTGTAGAGAAATGCTTATTGAAATTCTCAATTATAGTGGATTTATCGGTGGTGACAGTGTTTCCTAGCCTCAGAGCAGTGGGCAGCTGGGAGGAGGTGCTCTTATTCTCCATGGGCTTTACAGTGTCCCAGAACCTTTTTTAGTTAGTACTACATGATGCAAATTTCTGTTTGAAAAAGCTAGCCTTAGCTTTCCTAACTGCCTGTGTATATTTGTTCCTAACTTCCCTGAAAAGTTGCATATCACGGGGGCTAATCGATGCTAATGCAGAACGCCACAGGATGTTTTTGTGCTGGTCAAGGGCAGACAGGTCTGGAGTGAACCAAGGACTATATCTATTCCTAGTTCTACATTTTTTAAAATGTGTCATGCTTATTTAAGATGGTGAGGAAGGCACTTTTAAAGAATAGCCAGGCATCATCTACTGACGGGATGAGGTCAATGTCATTCCAGGATACCCCGGCCAGGTCAATTAGAAAGGCCTGCTCGCAAAAGTTTTTTAAGGTGCGTTTGACAGTGATGAATGGAGGCCGTTTGACCGCTGACCCATTATGGATGCAGGCAATGAGGCAGTGATCTTGATTGAAAACAGGTGTATTTGGAGGGTGAGTTAGTTAGGATTACATCTATGAGGGTGCCCGTGTTTCCGGATTTGGAGCCGTACCTGGTAAATTAATTGATCATTTGTGTGAGATTGAGGACATCAAGCTTGGATTGTAAAGGTAGATATGACGTAGATGCAAAGAGTAAACATCATAGTGGGTCAATTTCTGCAACAACTAAGAGTGTTGAATCGCAAGGCTCCACTTCTACGCTATTTTGGTCCCGTGGCTACCACGCTCTAACAGCCTGAAGCAAACCCTTGTGCAGTGACTGTGTCTTGCATCTGGCTTATTTCAATATCTGCGGTGCTGCTGGTGGCAATGTCATTTCGCTGAGTCCACCTTTAAATGTATCAAGGACAAAATTGCATGTATTTATTTTTTTTATTTTTTATTGTTGTATGGTTGACCGAAACATTAGTGATCTAAATATATATGGGGCGGCAGGGTAGCCTAGTGGTCAGGGCGTTGGACTAGTAACCGGAAGGTTGCAAGTTCAAACCCCCGAGCTGACAAGGTACAAATCTGTCGTGCTGCCCCTGAACAGGCAGTTAACCTGCTGTTCCTAGGCCGTCATTGAAAATAAGAATTTGTTCTTAACTGACTTGCCTAGTTAAATAAAGGTAAAAAAAAAATATATATATATATATATATACTTTAAGGTTTGTGTTATTTTACATGTTTTATGTTTAGCTCACATAATATAGTACAAAAATATGCATTAAGGTGTCTGTAATAGAGGCACGCTGGCTTTAACACAGCGCCCCCTATATGTCATCTAGTGTAAATATAAATCATTGGTCCGGACAAACTGTACCATCTGCATCATGATGACTTGCATGCTAACGGAATGGTGCGTGGATCGTGAACATGCAGAGAAATGGAGGCGTGAGATGAGTAGATATTCATGTTAAAATGATTGCCAATATGTTTTCCACATTTCTTTGCAGAAAGATCATCAATTCGAGGCAATTGATGTCAGGTCAGAACCGACTATTATTGCATGATATCAGTCATAAAAACAGCAACAATGTTGCGACAGAGACGAGGAGCAACAATATTGCGTTTGTTGAACGCTGCCTCGTAATCTACAAGGTGGGGGTGGCTCATGTGCAATTTATTTTAAAGCCTAATAATTCACTATGTAAATTGCTTCCCTGCCTTGACAGTAAAATGAATGAACATTTGTTTTTACTACCTTTGTCATTTTTACATTTATGAAGATTATAGCAATGCTTGCAAGTTGCAACAAGACAATCTCTGCTTTTTGTTTCAGATAGAGAAGTTGATGTGGATATCTTGATGTGCCTTTTCAACTTTGTCTGATGTACTGATGACACCATCAACACAGAGGCAGAGATGTCTGCAGCAGAACCAGAGGCCTGTGCCCTCTCCTCTTCTTCACTTGATGTGGAAGAGAAATGTCAGTACTATGGCAATTCTAGCTCTGATCCTCCCCCTGAACCACATCCAGACATGGACATGTTCTGGTACACATTCATATTAAACCTATATCTCTAAATCTCCAGATATTCCCATGATTTAGTTGTTATTGACTGAATATGTTGATGTCATTTTGTCACTGCAGCTGTCACAGTGTCCAGGATTCCTTACTGAGCTCTGACAGCCGCTTCACAAACTATAGAGGGATTCTCAACTGGATCATTATCCTTCTGGTGAGTCATTCTCTCTGGATACTAAATGTGATCAAGTTATATACGCTATGCAGGGAAAGAGAAGAGACCAATATTGTTTTATTTTGTGTGTTGTTTTTTCCAGATCTTGACCCATGCTCACCTGTTCCTGGATAACTTTATACAGTGAGTACACACACGGACACACACTCAATTAGCAATTAATGTGTTTTCTTTTTTCTCTGACATACCCTCTTCTGAACAGACATGGCTTCTTGATTGACTTGAGGAAAGTCTTGGAGCACCTTATGGAGGACCATTACAACTGGCCGTCTGTCAACCTCATACTGGGTGAGGCTTTGTCACCACTGCACTGTTGTCAGCTTAACCAACTGCACAAGGAATATACTGTTAATGAATTTGAGTAATAAACTCACTCATCCTTCATGCTTCTCTCACCTTTGCAGCTGCCAATATGTTTGCTATTGCTGCTCTGCAACTTGAGAGGTGTCTGGATAAGGTGAGACAGTTCTACCCTTGGCTTTTCAAATAACAGAGGCTAGGCTATGTGAACTGTCTCACAAAGGTTGATATGTGGGTGTTGATTCTAGGGAACACTATCCCCAAGTGCAGGGCACTGTTTACACCTGGGGAACCTGGGATTACTATCACTTTTCCCTGCTGTCATCATTCTATATGATACTTCAATATCAACAGGTAAATACCGCAAGTATGATCTGCACAGATATTGACCTGTACCTGAAATTCCAGGTTGTTATGGCTCCATTGCAATAGAGTATATTTAGCTTTGTGTGGATGTGCAACCTCAATTTAAGATGATGACTCACTCTGTCTGGTGAAACTGTTTCACTATCTGCCTATCAGGGGGAGCATATTTCTCACTCTGGACCTACACTGTTCTTGGGCTCAAGCTTTATTCTTACCAAGAAACCAACAGTTGGTATCGTCAGGGGTCTGTTCCATCTCCAGGTATGTCAGTGGGAACCGTTTTGTTTTTCCTTCGTGGCTGCAGTTACCGCTGGTTGATTTCCTGCAGTTATCACTATAATAATAATAATAATATATGCCATTTAGCAGACGCTTTTATCCAAAGCGACTTACAGTCATGTGTGCATACATTCTACGTATGGGTGGTTAATTGTAATTACTGCTTAGGCTGAAGATAATTCCTCTGTTGTTTGGGATTTCTGGTGTGGTGAATATCTGCATCTGTTTTCCAGGAACGGACAAGTGTGTATTACATGAGACAAAAAAACATATAGAACACCTAAATATTAAAGGTGAGAACGGTCACACTTTCTCACGCGTAATGGCTTGTGCACAATTTATGCCTGTCTAGTTGTAGACTAAGAACACATAGACAGTTAATGACATGGACTGTTCTCTCTGTCAGACCTTTACTACTTTCTCCTGGCGCCCACTTTATGCTACCAGCGAGACTTCCCCTTCACACCGAGGGTCCGTATCAACGTTCTTTGTAAGACACTGATAGAAATGGTGAGATAAACCTCACCCACACAATACCTATCCTGTGTAATTATAATGTTAAATGTTAATATGCATTGATTATCCACCATCTTATTTTGGGCCTCTACATTCAGATGGTCCTTACTCAAATTATTGTGGGAGTTGTGCAGCAGGTGATATGTTTTAACTTCTAGGTTTGGTATTCAAATATCCTTCTGTTTGCAAGTTTATCCATCTATCTAGAATTAATTTGAAATAGCTTTATCTTTGTTACCCATTGAAATTCTATTCCATGCGTACCTTTTGTTTTCCTATCAGTGGATTGAACCCATCTTCCAGAGATCAGAAAACTCCTTCTCTGTGAGTGAAAGCAATATCCCATTTTCATAAAAATGTAATGATATAATAATCTCACATTATTTCCTCTGACTTTTCCTTTCCTCTAGAATATGGACATCACTACCAGGGTGGAGCACTTGATGGAGCTTGTGGTAAGCATGTGTGTTTTAGGGTAGTGGAGCATTATTAGTATGTTTTGGTGGTATCAAACAATAGCTGTGTCAATAAAGAGGTGCAATTTCCTTTACAGGCTCCCAACCACTTCTTGTGGCTGATGTTCTCTTTCCTGTTTTCTCACTCCTACCTGAACTTCTGTGCTGAACTGTTGTGCTTTGGAGACCGCCATTTCTATGGGGATTGGTGGTCTGTTATATCCTAATCTTTCATTTTGGATGATCCACTTGTATGTGTTTATGTGTAATAGAGTAACATATGTTTAATAGATTCATATTTTCATCTGCAGGAATGCTAAAACACTAAAATGTTTTTGGGGGAATTGGAATATTCCTCTTCATAAGTGGTTCTACAGGTAGTAGTGACCCTTGACACCTAAGTAGACTTTTCCCATTCTCTCTCAGAAGAGATATGGACTATGTGTGTAAAACTAACTTCTATCACCTTTTATCCCTCGCTATCTCCGTCTCTTTCTCTTACATAAAGACACTTGTATACACCACTACTGAAAAAGAGGGTGTCACAAAAGCAAGCAGATCTGCTGGTCTTCCTGATGTCAGCTGCCCTTTGCGAGGTAGGACTGGTCATAGTAGGACTGGTTGTTGTTGTTATTATGGTGTAGATGGGGGAGTACAATCAGTTCAGTTATCATGTGCGAAGTAATGATTAGTTGCTAACTGCTTAAAGCTGTCCCCTGTGCTACTATGAGACAATCCATGGTAATGGGTAATGTATTTACATTTAGTTTTTTGTTCCTTGCAGTATGTCATTGCTCTGCCCTTACATAGCTGTCGTCTATGGATCTTCTTCATGATGATCTTTGAGGTGAAGGAAACTGAAATACCATCAAGTATATACTGTATGTGTTTATGCAGTGTGTGTGAACATGCATGTTAACTCCCTCTTTTTCCCTGTCCCAGCTCCTGGTAGATGTTTACCTTGGAGACTATTTCAAAGGAAACTATGGCAATGGGCTGGTGTGGCTGTGCTTTCTACTGGGTCCTCCCCTGGCTATGATGACCTATTTCCATGACCACTACATGAGTCACCATGGCCAACATCCTCCTGGACTGTCCGTTGCTAAGTGTTTGTCATGATCACTGTCGTATACACAATTGGATATAGCACTTTCGGATACCTTTGATAAGACTTATGTCCAGCAAAGGACCATTTGTAGGGACAGTTGGCATATCAGACAAATTGTTCCCATTTTTGTTGAAAAACTCAAGAAATTAACACCTTCACAGCTATTCATAATGCTTTTGAATTTGAACAATCTGTGGATACGTCATGTAATGATATGACTCAAACTCACATGAAAGATATGGCTGCTTATTCACTGTATATCAACATATGGTTTTGGTTCACCCAATGTTACTGTAAGCTTATGGATAATAGCCAACTTATTTCAGACAACATTAACTGCTGGGTGAAAACTATTGGTGAACCACAACATGTTGAATTTAAGCACTGTTTGAAATATGTAGCTTCCAATTGTTGTTACTCAGTATGGGGAAATGTGCTTTTAAATAAACAGCATTTGAAGATTTGTTATCTTTGGTTTATTAAAGGGGCAGTCAGCAGTTGCTACATACAGTTTTGAACTTGTAAATTAATGAAATGTACCCATTGATTCTTGAAGAATATAACATATAATATAACTTATAAATGCCTCATGAGCTTAGTTCAACTGTACCCCCATCAGAACCGAAAATATAAGCTTGTTTTACTCCAATATTTGTAAACAAAGAAAATGTAAAAAATATATATATATATATTTAGCGTCAACATGGTTAAATCTATAATGTTGATATCATGGATGGTCAGTCCTTGCATCCATAGCTCTGTCTATGAATTTATTTGAACGTGGTTACATTTCTCCATCCCCATCCCTCAGTTATGTACCAAAACGAGTCGTGATACCGCGTTAACTGCTGTAAAGCCGTCAGATACAGTACATGTGTTTCATGTTGTGAACCACAATTCAATGCGCTGGCCATTAATGAGAATCACGTGACACCGTCATTGAGGCAGGCGGAAATGAAAGTTAACTAGCTAGTTGAACCAGCGGACCACAGCTAAAAAAAAAGGTAATTACGCTATAATTAACAAAATACGTTACCAACAATGTCAAGTAATATAGTATTGTTTAATACATTTCTTAAATAGTACACATATCCATCTACGTTGACGAGAAAATGTGACAATTATCTTGTCCTTATGCCGACAACAAAGCTGTTCGCTAGCTTGCTAGGAGCTATCATCAATCTTCCGTGTTTTGTTTTTGAGTGCAGGATATTTAAATACGGAGCCAATGAGCCAATTTGAGTTACTGATATGCAGCTACAGTTAATCGATACGTTTAGCGAGCTAGTAGTTTGCAGCAAATGCGATGTCTCACCTTGGAACTAATTCGCTACATCTCTTACAGGCAGTAAATGTTGATGTTCTATTCTTGTCGATTTCGTTGGGTAACGCTGTTTACTAGTAACGTTAGGTAGTTACGGCTAACCGATCCGCTAGCTATATGCTTTCATAGTCGACATCAGTGATGAAATTACAAGGTGATTCACAAGGACTCGGCCACGACCCAATTTATTGGCTAAGAGATAGCAAACCTTATCATACTAGCTAACCGTCTCTTTGCTGATGTATGTGATAGCTAGCAAGGAGTTTGCTATGCTGGACGGAGGACGTGCATTTTAAGACGTGATAACACCCAGATATGAGCCGAAACTATTCGAGCTACTACTGTCTACTATGCTAGCTAGATATATAGAGGAAATAGAATCCACTGCCAGTTGTCTTTGTGCCAGACAGTTCTTTCCAAGGTGGTGAAGCTCAGGTGCCTAGATAGCTAGTATATGATCATTTGGCTGTAGTAGTGTAGATGGCATTGGCATGATATTGTTGGCTAGTTCATGTCTGTTGTAAGGATTCACTGAGACATGCTATTTTACTATGTATGTTGTTGTTTACGTTGTGGATGGTACACAGGGGAAATGCATAACTCATTGTTTTGAATTGCAGTCTGTGATTTAGGTCTACTTTACAGTTTGCCTTCATGTCGGTTATGTGTTTTCTGATTGTGCCTGTGTGTGTGTCTCAGGGCTGTGATGTCATGGCAGCTGCCAGCGTGACAAGACCTGGCAATGTCCAGACCACAGAAAAATCACAGTTGACCTTGAAAGGTAATAATCAATATGAAACTTTTAATTCCTCTCATCTATCACCTTCTATTGTAACCTACTCTAATACCCATCCTCCTCTTCCACCCCCAGCTCTTTTCATCATCCATTGTTATTCCAGTTTCCCATTTGCTCTCCCTGCCATTTATTCCCTCCATTTTGCTTTCTTTTCCCTCAGTGAATTGTTCATGAACTACTAATATGTCACTCATCACTCGCTCCCCCTCTCGTATAATATCAGATAAAACAGGTTTAATTCACCTTGACAGTTAAAAACGATTGGAAGATTTCTGGTCAATTGAAAAGATACAGCAGTAGCCTAACAGTTATTCGGCGCATATTTTCCTTAGCGGATATTTAATTAAGTTCATTCTGACATTGATAGGCAGACAGTTGTGACATTTCGAAGGCCAAGTGAGCATCACAGTAATATGGAACAATCAACAACTAATTTATTAACAGAACATGCAATCCAAGGGGCAATATCCACCTAGTTTTGCATGTATCAGCTAGAGGGCGATATTTGCATTTTTGTGTTTTCTTGCCATACATACAGTTACAAATGCAGAGTAGCTGTAATAAGAATGTTTTCATGGTTGATCAGAGTTCGGTGTACCACAGTCATTTAAATGGTCTCTTTTTGTCATATGCATATATGTTCATCAATTGTTATTTTTTTTCTTGCCGCAGTGGTCTCAGCAAAGCCTCAGTCACCTAAGCTGCCCACCCGTTCCAGACTCAGCTCTTTTGTGGAGGTGACTGCCGATGGCCTGACTAGTGAAACCAAGAAAACAGGAAAACGCACTGGACACCTTGAGTTACAGTGGAACGAGGACCTCACCCTGTGAGCAACCCCCCCCCCCTCACCTTCTCTCAATTCTGACACAACATGTCAATGCTATGCCGCTGTCCAGTAATACCACATGAATGTGTAATGTAGGTTTTTCTGTCTGCGTAACTGAATTTGACTTGTGTGTTGTGTAGGAATGTGACGCCTCAGAGCCACTTAGATCTGAAGTTGTGGAGCTGCCACACCTTGAGGAAGGAGTTGCTGGGAAGTGCCACCATTGACCTACTTGACACCCTGCGTACACATGATGGCAAGAGTAAGACAATAAAAGTGTATTTTTAAAGTTGTTTTAATTTTTATGTAGGCATATGTTCATGGATTGTTAATAGGATTCCTAGTCATGCAACTAAAGTAGTCTTTCCAGTTGAAAATATTTGGGGTTATCCTCTTCAGAAATGAAAGATCAAATTTACACTTGTGAAACAGACTCCCTCAGGATGTGTTTTTATACAAACATGTAAGAAGAAGAGAAAAAGAACTTTGGTTGCCTTTACGCAATTGATAGAGCACATATTATCATCTCTTACTTGCCCCAATCCTTCATTTTCTTTCTCCTTCATATTCTCTTTCTTCACACTCTCCTCCATCTATCCCTCCCTCCATTCAACACTCCCCACTTTCCCTCCAGTGGAGAATCTGCAGCTCAGTCTGGTCTTGCAGACAGAGAACAAAGGCTCAGTTGTAGCAGGAGGCGAGCTGAACGTCTGTCTGGACGGCCTGGTTGTTGATCTGGGATCTTTGCCCAATGGCAGCACAGCAACAGACAGTGAGTCCCGCCTTACAACCCACATTCTCTCTCACACACACACACACACTTACAAAAAAGTACACACTATTCTTAATGCAAACAAAATGCTCCCACACACACTTTCACTCTTTCTTGCATTTTCTCTCTCTCTTGGTCTCTGGTATATATTCACACTCATTACATTTAGTGACATGTTTGTGGTTACTTATATTTGTTCTTTTTCAGACTCCACCCAAACGAAAAGTGGGGCTCATTTGGAAAAAGAGTTTTTACTTTGAAAGTGTGGTGGTCTCAAATGTGATGGAATATGAGTTTTTTTGAGCCATCTTTGCTCGTGTGCAAGTTTGCACACAGTCTTTCATGGGTTTTGGCAGTCTTTCACATGTTTTGAAACATGTGGACAGAAATACTGGGGAGGACTATCTCTGTTTGACCACTTTCCACACTTTCTTGTAGGCCTAGTTGATACTCTTGCTTAACATTCACTAGGCCTATAACTTGTGGACACACTAACAGAATTAGATTTCAACAACAGTAACGGACCTGTCAATAGTTGACTACACGTATCCAAACAAGGGGTGGAAAAAGAGCCCAAACAGCAGACAAACTTTTGTCAGACAAAGATTGGGCTTTCCTCTAGAATAGTTTTTAATGAATAACAACCCATTAAACTTATTTATAGGGGTTGCTTGAGTTTCCCAGTTCATGCATCTCCCATCTTTGTATAAAACAACACACAAGCCTTTTCATACTGAATCACAGAGCCAGAGTGTTTCCTAGTGAATGAGCACCGCACAAGTCAGGGTTGGATCTCTGAGCATATGGTTCATAAATGTGTTACGTGTGTGTTTTATACATATCTAAATATGTGTGCATGAACATTAATATTGTTCTTAAAGCGATGAAAAAGCTTCACATCCTCTGTTCCTTTTGGATCTGTTACATTGGTGTTCTCCAAGCACTGTTTCACACACGCACGACATCATCACGCACAGCCATGCACACTTACGCACATGCTTGGGAGTACTTACGTGTAATTTGTTTCTCAGACTTCTGTAATTGAGTCTTATTTCTGTGAGCTGTGCAGGACAATCAACTCCTGTGATCCAGGACTGGGGGGGAGAGGTGTATTAAGGCAATGAAATGTGCTTTGTGATGTCATAATGGTCTTGTTTGTTGGGGACGGTTGTTAGTGAATAGAGGTCTTGAGTGTGCCCTCTGAGGTCAGATTTTTTTGTGGGGGGGATGTTTTTTCTGGGATGTATGAAGGTCTGGAGTGTGTGCTCTCTGGCAGGTTGGTGTATAAAGGTTCAAGTGTGTGCCCTGTTGCTGGGGGAAGGTATATTAAGACCCTCTGTGTTCTCTCTGAAGGCAGCTCTGTTACTTTAGTGTTTTAAATCATTTCCCCTGGCAGATTTTCTTTTGACACGCTGACACACACTGCCACCATAAACAGGCCTTTGTGCTGCAGCCAGTAAAAAAACACTTAGACCAGACAGTACTCACCTTTATGTACAGTGGGGTCTGAAATAGACACCCGTGATAAAGATGAGCAAAAACTTACTGAATAAAATGCATATTTAAAATACTGAGCTACATGTAACTGCCAAAATAAAGGATACACCAACATAGTGTCTTAATTGGGTGTTAGGCCACCACGAGACAGAACAGCTTCAATGCATCTTGGCATAGATTCTACAAGGGTCGGGAACTCTATTGGAGGGATGCAACACCATTCTTCCATGAGGTGTTTTGTTGATGGGGGTGGAAAACACTTGTCTCAGGGGCGGCTCCAAATTCTCCCATAAGTGTTAAATCCGGCTGTGATCTGGTGACTGAGATGGCATATGGTTTACATCGTTTTTGTACTCATCAAACCAATCAGTGACCACTCGTGCCCTATGGATTGGGGCATATTCATGGTAGCCAGAATAATGGCCTGGCAAGCATTTTTATAAGCATAATGGAGTCTTATGATAGGGAAACATTTAGATTTCTGCCTAAATAGACATACCCAAGCATACATTATTTTCATGAGATTATTATTGGTAATGTTGCATCGTTTTAGGAAGATCGGGAACTCACCTTTTTCAAGTAGTAGGGCTTGGAATGACTAAGATGCTTTCTAAATATAGTAGCAATCAAATAATTAACAACTTACGATAAGGTTTCACATTTCTTATAACTGTAAAATAAATATGATCATACTTAGTGACAGTACAGTATTGGCACTTTCATACAACTGACAAAATATAATTTTCTCCTTAACATCCACTGAGTGGTGCAGAGACACCATTCACATGTGTGCAGACTCGTTACAACTTCAGCTTTAAGCACAAAGTGATTCTGTCCGTCTGTGAGAAAGTGGTCATGTTTCAATGCTATGAAATTATTTAGTATTTCTTCATGTTGAGAGCTCTAAACCTTCCTGTAGGTTTTCACCCCAACCCCAGTTGTAACTAACCTGGTTCAGCTTATCAACCAACTAATTATTAGAATCAGGTGTGCTAGATTAGGGTTGGAGCGAAACCCTACAGGACAGTAGTTCCCCCATGAACAGGGTTGGAGAGCTCTGCGCAAGACTGTCAGATGGGGCTTACTGCCACTATGAG
Organism: Oncorhynchus gorbuscha; assembly: GCF_021184085.1. Classification (NCBI taxonomy): domain Eukaryota; kingdom Metazoa; phylum Chordata; class Actinopteri; order Salmoniformes; family Salmonidae; genus Oncorhynchus; species Oncorhynchus gorbuscha. Next base: position 42,100,324 of record NC_060173.1, on the reverse strand, counting down.
GCACGGGAACCACAGAGTGCTTTATACAATGCATTCGGAAAGTA